>NC_084603.1:41301118-41423618 GCF_033807715.1 Cololabis saira
AGTTACTCAGTACTTGAGTAGTTTTTTCACCAAATGCTTTTTTACTTTTACTCAAGTAATTATTTGGATGACTACTTTTTACTTCTACTTGAGTCATATTATTCTGAAGTAACAGTACTTTTACTTGAGTACCATTTTTGGCTCCTCTACCCAGCTCTAATGACAACTCCCAGCAGTTTGGTCTCCTGAACTTGATTGATACAAACCTCTTTGATTTTCAGATTTAACTGAGGATTATTACAGATGTTTTGATGATAGCCAATTACCATATACTTTGTTTTGGATACATTCAATAAAAACATGCAGACTGTGTTTGCATGCTTTTATTCTTCAGGGATTTCCCCCAGTGAAGCCCCTGGAAGCAGAGACGGATTGTTGACGACTGACTCTACTTTCTTGTCCCTTACTTGACAGGTTGTTGCTGAGCGTGCTGGAATGGTTTGGTTCGGTCTGGCCCCCGTGGCGAGGTGGTCTTGGGGAGCGTTTCTGCTTCTTCCATTTGGATGATTCCGTCATTCCCCCGGCACGCATCTTCAGCTGAAAGAAACACGACCAACGTTAGCGAGCCTCGCCAAAGACACTCAGTGCTCCATCGTGACCGAGGACAGAATCAGACAGAGATCTGGACGCCTGTGCTCACACTGCACATCTGCACCAAGGTTTTAACCCTAACTGGGAAGATCTGCACTACTTTGAGTAGAGATTACTGTTCTCACCAATTACAAGGCCATTCTGGCCAAATGTGGTATGAAAATAAAGAAAACACAGTAAAATTAAGTATACAAAAGACCGGACCAGAGTAAATGAAGATGGAATACAGAAACACTTGTAGAGTGGATCAGTGTTGGCGTTAATGCAAGTAAATCTAAAAACCCGGGGCCGGATTCACAAAACATTAAGAAAAAAAATCTTCTTAAGTGTCATTTTTTTCTTAAGTTCAGTCTTAAGAAGACTTGAGACTTTTTCTCCAAAAAAGTTCTTAGTATTTTCTCAACTTTCTTCTTAAGAAAAAACTTAAGAATAAATGGTATTCTTGAAATAAAAGTTCTCAAATTTGTTCTTGACTTTTTTCTGAACTTTAAGACAACCTTGACCTGTCTTAAAATTTATTCTGTGAAAAGGTGGTAATAATAATAATAATAATAATAATAATAATAATAAGCCTCTAATATCACCTTTTTCAACACATTTTAGACAAGTTTAGACTAGTAGGTCATAGTTTGAGGATGTACTTTGTAATTAATTACACAAAGAGCCTGTTAACTGTTTGTTAGCATGTTAGTTAGCGTGGTAGTTAATTATTATTAATTTCCCCAATAGTATTTTTTTTCTCACATTAATCTCATCCACCATAACCTTGAAAAGTTCCTGCATCTCTTTTTCTCCTTCTCCATGTTTAGTGAGTGACTGACGGTTAAGACACAAACTACCTATAAATGTTGTTTGTTGGCGCGTGCAATGCAATGACATAATTTAAGAAGTTGTAAAGTAGGAAAAATAAGAAATTCGTAAGAAATGACAGTTCTTAAGACGGTTCTTAAGAAAATATTGAGGAATTGCACTTAAGAACTTTCTTATGAACTTCTTAATTTTAGATCTTAAGACATTTCTTAGGATCATTCTTAAGAACATATTGGTAAATCCGGCCCCAGTTCTATAACAACTCCTCATGAAAATGGGGATTTTCTTATTGTGCGACAGAGATGTTTCTGAAGAGTAATGTTCAGACAGACTCTCCAAATTGGTCATCTTTAGTAAACTTCAGCATTTAGGCACATTTCCCCCGCTGACATATTCTCAGGCACCAAAGAACCGCAACTAACATCTGACACAAGTGTTGATTGTTACTGGATTTCTGGTGAATTACAGCTATTTTTCATCTCGTAGTGCTGGAGGAAAAGTGAAATGTTAAAAAGGGGCAGGGGGAAAGTTTTAGAGAGATTTTCCAGCCTACACATTGTACTTAAAGTCTTCTTCCTTACCTGGACACGTTTGTTTTTCCACAAGATATTGTAAGCCTCGGAAAAGAAGGGAGGAGGCAGGTGCCAATGATTAGTGATGGAAAACTGATCAGCAGTGGCGCCAACACACAACACTCAAGCATAAACCTCCATGCAGGACGAGAGGGGTCAGATAACACAGATACCAGCAGATACTAGCAGATACTAGCAGATACCAGCAGATACTACAGCCCTGCCCCGTGCACCGTGAGCAGCCACCTAAGACGCCATGCAACAGGAGGGAACAGGGGAAAGGGAGGAACGCTTTAATAGTTAGGGTTGTCCCCATCAGGATTTTTTTTTTGCTCCCAATCTGATCCCGATCACTTGAGTTTAAGTATCTGCCGAACCCGATTTTTCACGATCCGATCACTTTTTTTGGCCCCGGATACAATTCCGATATTTTTTCCTGATCAGATACATTTTGGCAATGAATTAGGTAGTAAAAAAAAATAAATAAATAAACTCACGCATCAACGCGTACCCTACGCCGTCACTGACGCCGTCACTGACCTGCACCTCCCGAAAATTGCAACTACGTGTCGAGGCGACGCAGACGGAGAGGGCTGTGATTGATTTGCTTGGTAGCAACGCATTTCCGGTTTCCGGTTTGAAGCAGTCGTGAACTTTCAGCACTCTTTTCTTCGTGTATGTGTGATTTTTTTTGGTTTGTTTTTTTGCACAATAGTCGTCCTTATCTCTTTGATTCACTGTGACCGTAAAAAGTCGGATAAACCATTCAGGAAAAGATCGCGCATTAGCGGTCACGGGGGGTACTGCACCGCGGAGAAATGGAGTGACGGAGAAGTCCGAAGGTTCACGACGGCCTCACAGTGTCGGCGTAGGCACGGCGTCGATTTGGCGCAGAATCATAACTCAGGCTTTAGGAGTTCTTTTGTGTAGTCCTTGTAGTGCCTTTGTCTGCTGGGAGCTGGTTTTGCGTAACTCAGTTGGCCGTAGAGGACTTGGAGGGACAGGCGGGGATCAGGCATACGGGTGATGTGTCCTATCCACCGTAGGCGTCTTTGTCCGACCGTTGTTTCCATACAGATGGAATTGGTGTTGGCCAGGATTGTCTGTCTTCCCAAGACAGACCAAGGATCCTCTGGAGGTAGCGGTTGTGGAAACCCTCCAGGTTCATGATATGCCCCCTGTATGGAGTCCATGATTCTGCCCCGTAGATCAGAGTTGGAACACATACTGCGATGTAGACAGCGACCTTAGTGCTGACCTTCAGGTTTCGGTTTTCAAAAACTCTGCTGCGCAGGCGTCCAAAAGCTGACGATGCTTTGTTGATGCGGGTGTGTATTTCCGTGTGGAGAGAGCAGTGTGATGATGGTGTGGAGCCAAGACAGGTGAACACCATCTATCTGAAAGCTCGGGTGGAGGGAGGTTGGGTAGTGAGTTGGCACATGACTTCAGTTTTTTGGGTGTTGATTTGTAGCCCGTAAGATTGAGTTGAGGAGTGAGGAGATGGTGTTGAAGGCGTGCTGCATGGACTAAGTGCTAAGACTGTACAGTCGTCAGCATATTGCGGCCCACGGATTTGGCTAGTCTTCGTCTTTGTGTGGGCCTGGAGGCGTCTGATGTTAAACAGGCTTCTGTCAAGATGGTATTCTAGGTTGACACCATCTCCAGGGTACAGGGCACCATGGAAAAGATATGTGATGGCCGAGAAAAGAGGTTGAAGAGTACCGGCGCCAAGAGGCAGCCTTGCCTCAGCCCAGTTTTTACTCTGACTGGAGTTCTCCTGCAAGGACTCTGGCATGCATCCCATTGTGTAGTTGTTTCAGAATGGAGAAGAACTTGGGTGGTACCCCAAGTTTAGAGAGTTGTTTCCAGAGAAACTCAAGGTTAACGGTGTTGAAGACTTTGCTAAGGTCAATAAAGGCAATGTAGAGGTCTTTCCGCTGCTCCCTGCTCTTTCCCATTAGCTGTCTCAGGATGAAGACCATATCTGAGGTGGATCTGGTCTTCTGGAAGCCGCATTGCGTCTCTGGAAGAACTTCTTCTGTAAGGTGCTCTACCAGTCTGTTGAGCATCATTTTTGCCAGGATTTTCCCTGCGATGGAGAGGAGACAGAGAGATCCCTCTGTCGCCTTTGTGTTTATAGATGACAGTGATGTTGGCGTCCTTCCAGACAGGTGACAGTATTCCACCTTTTCAAGCCCCGTTAGTCACATGAAAGTCACATGCTTTAACCCTTTCAACTGGGGTACAAACATTTCATGGACATTTAATGCAAAACACGTTACTAATCATAGGTGACAATGGTTATGACCTTGTTTTGTTTTTATCATTAGTTTTTTGGAGGGCTCTCTAGCTTCCTTCCAGAGTCCAAAAACATGTATTTTAGGTTAATTGGCGATTTAAAATTGTCCATAAGAGTGAGTTTGAGTAAGCACAGTAGCCTGCACTTTGGTCTCTGATATCTCCGTGGCCCTGTGATGGACTGAGGACTGAGGACCAGAGTTTTGTCCAGAGTTGACCCTGAATGTTGCTCAGCAACGGTTCCAATGGGCTGCAGCTCCACAATGCTTCAAATATCTGCAGCTGTGTGTAACTGCAAGAGTATGAGGGTTTGGAGACAGTTCTGAACTTCTGCTAGCAGATGAGAGGTGAGCGTTAGGCGCTGCTTTAGGCCCAATCCCAATTCAACTTCACTCGCCCTTCTTTTCTCCACTCACCCTTCTTTTCTTCCCTAACCCCTAAAAAAGAAGGGGGAGATTTTAGGGCACTTGAAATCTAGGGCACTTGGCCCAGGTGCCTGTCCCAATTCTCCTACTCCCCCTCGTTTTCATCCCTAACCTGATCAGGAAGCAGAGAGCCAAAAGCTGTTTTAATTTCAGCTGTAGCTGTTGTTAATATGGCACTTTATTAAGTTTTAATATTTTTTCAGGCTCAAAAGTAACCGTTAAGATCCCCAACGTGGGCTCAGTTTATCCAAATAACGCCTGTTAAGAAATTTGACTCGACGTTTTCGGAGATGAGAAGAGCCTCCGGCCCCGGGGAGCAGCAGCAGCAGCCGGAGAACAGACGTGTCCGCCGGGTCAACCCAGCGCCGTCGTCCCGGGAGAGAAACCTGCAGCTCTGTTGAGAATTACGCTGGCTGAAATAAATAATTTAGGAAGATGTTGGTTTAATAGATGAAATCTAACAGTTGTAGCTACGCCTGTTAAGAAATTTGCTCTGAAATTTAGAGATTTCTGTCCGCCGGCTCCGGAGTCACAAATCCTTTATCAGATTTCATGGCCCTCAACTCTGGAACTCTTTAGATAGGTCTCTTAAGTTTGCATCATCCTTAAAAATGTTTAGGACCAGCTTGGTGGGGAATCTCTTATCTGGGCAAAATTAATAGGCTATTCTAATTGAAATGAAATTGCCATTTTATGGATATTTTTTGTTTGTGTGTTTATTGTGTTTTTTCTTTGTTTCTTTTACCTTTTCTTTTTTCCTTTCTTTTCTTTTTCTATTGATTGATTTGTTTTGGTGATTTTGTATTGAGGGGGAGGATTTTTTATAAGCCCTTTGGGCTTCTTTTCCTCTCCTGCACAATTATTTGTCCTTGTATTGTTAATATAATTACTGTTTTATCATTGTGCATATGAATAAAAATAAAATAAACATGCACTTGGATCCTCTTAGTACCATAATATTACCATCGCTGGTATTTATTTTTATTTTATTGTAATGTGCATTTTTTGCTCAAGTCACTTTAGATACAATCCATACTGCTTTTAAATGCTGCTAAATCTACTTTGCTACTATGTATGTCGTATGTTTGTTCCCTTGTTTGATTATATTGTTTGACTGAATAGTTTTTATGTTTTCAATGGGGACTGCGGGTTGAAAACTAGCATTTCTGCTAAAACCCGGTGTATTTACACTACTTAATGTAGTGTTCATTAATATGCATTGTCCTGTCTAAAATAAACTTTGATAAAAAAAAAAGATTGTGATGCAGCGTTGACATGGGTTTGGCATGTGTACAGAAATACATGGATGGTTTAATCACAGATACATGAATGCATCTGTGTCTGAGGTTGCGATTAAATGAAAGCTTCTCATTCTTGGATTATCTTTACAAGCTGAGTTATATCTACACTTCCAGCCCACAGTGCTTTTATTGTCTATAACTGGCCGGGTTTCCAGCGCAGCCGCTTCCCCTGCTATGTAGAAAAAAAGAGAAGCAGCAGCAGCAAGCAGCAGCAGCGCTGCAAGCAGCTTGCAGCTGCAGGGGAGTTTCACTAAGACTGGACAGGACTGTCCCAGAACATAAGAATACTGTGATAAAGTTCTTTATTTTCTGTAATGCAATTTAAAAGGAGCATGAGGCAGGATTGAGGCAGGATTTATGAAAAAAATTAGTATACGTTTTAAGTTTTCTAGTAATAATGTCAGATGAAGCGTTCCAAACCCAAAAGAATGAGCCCTCTAGTGTATCTCTCCGTTGCCTTGAACAGGCTGTGTGCTGCAAAATGTGCTGCAATTCAGACTCCGAATTTCCCGCGCTGGGCTGTGGATGTGACGTCACATGACGCTGCATGCACGTTCTCCCCGTTCTCCCGTGCCGGCTTCACTGTTGGCTGCAGTACCCCCGACAACCGTCGTGGCGAAGGGTGGCGCTAGAGAGTTTCATTTCTTAAAAAGGAGCCTCATGCTCCTTTAAAAAACAAAAATGTCATACATTCTGGATTCATTACAAATCAACTGAAATATTGCAAGCCTTTTATTATTTTAATATTGCTGATTATGGCTTACAGTTTCCAGATTCCCGAGGAGATTTTCAACAATTTGAGGCTTGAAAAAATCCGACACACTCAGAGAAAATGTAGTGAAATGTGGGGACCTTTTTGTGCCTATGCAGAGAAAGTTCCCAGTTACACTTAAATAAGATTCCACTTTATTTTGATTTACCTTTTGTTGTTAGTTTATTTATATTACATATTTCTATTATGACCTGAAAAGTGAGGTTATTGTCACTGTAATATGTGAAATTTGGCCAAGCCCACTTGTGTTTTTTTTTGTTTGGTTGGTTTCTTTTGTTGTTGTTCGTTTGCTTTTTGAATCTTATATTACTGTTATTTACATGCACTTTATCGTTGTCAATTTGTGTCTTAAAAATCAATAAACAAAGTTTATAAAAAAAAAAGATTAAGATTCTTTCTTTCTTTCTTTCAGGCTCATTTCTTTCTCCTTCTTTCTTTCTTCAGGCTCATTTCTTCTCCTTCTTTCTTTCTTTCAGGCTCATTCTTTCTCCTTCTTTCTTTCTTTCAGGCTCATTTCTTTCCTCTTTCAGGCTCATTCTTTCCCTCTTTCAGGCTCATTTCTTTCCTCTTTCAGCTCATTTCTTTCCCTCTTTCAGGCTCATTTCTTTCCCTCTTTCAGGCTCATTTCTTCCTCTTTCAGGCTCATTCTTTCTTTCTTTCTTTCTTTCTTTCTTTCTCTTCTTTCTTTCTTTCTTTCTTTCTTTCTTTCTTTCTTTCTTCTTTCTTTCTTTCTTTCTTTCTTTCTTTCTTTCTTTCTTTCTTTCTTGTCTTTCTTTCTTTCTTTCTTCTTTCTTTCTTTCTTTCTTCTTTCAGGCAGGCTCATTCCTCTTCCTTCCTTCCTTCCTTCCTTCCTTCCTTCCTTCCTTCCTTCCTTCCTTCCTTCCTTCCTTCCTTCCTTCCTTCCTTCCTTCCTTCCTTCCTTCCTTCCTTCCTTCCCTTCCTTCCTTCCTTCCTTCCTTCCTTCCTTCCTTCCTTCCTTCCTTCCTTCCTTCCTTCCTTCCTTCCTTCCTTCCTTCCTTCCTTCCTTCCTTCCTTCCTTCCTTCCTTCCTTCCTTCCTTCCTTCCTTCCTTCCTTCCTTCCTTCCTTCCTTCACGTTGTGCATGGATTTAACACATAATCATAAATCAGTGTTACACAAAAACAATCATCAACGGGAATTTATCGTTTTTACCGCGAGATGATAAATTCTTACCGTGGGGAATTTTTTTGACGGTAAAACGTGAACGGTAAAATATCACCCATTCCTACCAGCCAGTGAAACAAATATGGTTTGTGAAAAGTAAAACAGGCGGACAGACAATGAAAATGAAAGAGCTGGATTGAAGGGAGGAAGTGAAGTTACAGGGTGAAGGACAGGTGCAGCCAACAGGACAACCATGAACAACCATGGACAACCATGGACAACCATGGACAACCATGGACAACCATGGACAACCATGAACAACCATGAACAACCATGGACAACCATGGACAACCATGAACAACCATGGACAACCATGGACAACCATGGACAACCATGGACAACCATGGACATCCATGGACAACCATGGACAACCATGGACAACCATGGACATCCATGGACAACCATGGCCAACCATGGACAACCATGGACAACCATGAACAACCATGGACAACCATGGACAACCATGGACAACCATGGACATCCATGGACAACCATGGACAACCATGGACATCCATGGACAACCATGGACAACCATGGACAACCATGGACAACCATGAACAACCATGAACAACCATGGACAACCATGGACAACCATGGACAACCATGGACAACCATGGACAACCATGGACAACCATGGACAGGTTTGTCAAGACTACGACTACTGCAGAGCAATTCTGATAACATGCAGGGACAGAAGCTGCTAAAAATGATAATAGTCACAACGAAGCAAACTAACAGTCCAGAGACGATGAGTAAAACACAGACAGGGAAAGTAGAGAGAAACATCTGCAGGCAGGTCAGAGGACAGTCAACATGTCGGTGGCGTTACCTTCTTCATGTTGGCTCCCACAAAGCTCTTGGCCTCTTCTTTGAACTGGGGCAGTCTGGAAACACAAACAGCTCTGGTGAGACAGGGATTCTGCGTTTGGAACTGAACAGATACTCACAACATGATCTTATGACCCGGTCTTTGTACGTTTTCACCATATACAAACGTAATTCTCCTCAGTTGTGTGAAATAAGACCTGGAAACAGGCATTGTGGCATAGAATTGTCAAATTGGTTTAATTCACCGTACGAATCGGTACAGATTACTTTTGTAATACTGTATTTGACCCGGTCTTTGTACGTTTTGACCGTACAGAAACATAATTCTTGCCCTTGTAAGAATGAAATGAACCTGCTGGACTCTACTGCCCTTACTTTTTAACAACTTGTGCTTTTTATCATTTTACCATGTTCTGGGTCTCTGGAAAGTGTCTGGAGACAACTTTTGTTGTATTAGACGCTATATGAATAAAATTGAATTGAATTGAATTACCTCTTCTTTTATCATTTTATTTAATTTTATTTGTTATTTACTGTTTAATTGTGTCTTGCTGCTTTTAATGTTGATGTAAAGCACTTTGAATTACCGTGTGTTGAATTGTGCTGTACTAATAAACTTGCCTTGCCTTATTTATGACAGCATGTTTATGAACTGTAGCTGATATTGGGTTATTAATATTATTATATAGTGTTTACTAGTAACATCGTATTGGTGCAGCGGGATCACGTGACGACCTCGACCCGCGGACCAAAATCTTCCTCCGCTCAGAAGAAACTAGTACCGTTTTGGTCCCGATCACGGGACTCTTGCAGGGTTTTGAGCTCTGAACTTTTACTTCTAAGGTGAGCATGAATCAATCTTTTTTGTGATGTAAAGATTGTGTCGTCCCCGACGGTGTGAGGATGAAACGATACCGGGGTTCACGTTACGGCCTCAGGCTGGAGCAGGTGAAGCTCTGAGCTCTGGCACAAGATCAATAACAGTCATGTTGCATTTGAAGTTTGGGACTTTTCATAGTTTATTTATTTACTTTTATTTATTTAATTTTAGTTAGTTAGAAAAAAGTCAAGTCATACATGAGAGAAACTATTCAGTTTGTGTCTAAATATTTGTACTTGTATGAAACTGAAGATCATAATGCAAACCTGACATTTATTTTTAGTTCAGTTTGTGGAAAATGGTTGGCCTGGCTTTCTCTTTAAAACTTAAACAGTTATAAATCATTACAAACTGTAACAATAGGGCAAACGTACAGTATTGTTTTGTATTTTGTGTCTTTCAAATTAAAGACCATTTTTTCCAGTCTTTTTTTCTTCATTCAAGGTTGTTAAAAAAATACTGCTATATCGTATCGTTATTGTGACCTCAATATCGTGTATGGTACCGTATCATGAGATTAGTGTATCGTTACACCCCTAGTCTCTAACCGTCCCTTATTTCTATGATCATCTCTAAAACTGCCACTTGAAATGACAGCAGATGACGAGCGATGGGCAGGAATGCCGGATCTTCCCTGGTGATATCACGGTGGGAAACTCCACATTTCCAGCCCCAGAACAAATAACCATTCAGTGTTTGAAGAGCAGCGCTGGATGATATTCTTAAATCATCAAACCAAATGTGTGCATGTGTGCCACTAGTTTCTGTGGACTTTAAAGCTTAGCTGGAAAATGAGATGTCACAAGCAGGCAGTCTCACTCACATCGTACACAAAAGAGCCCCAGCCCCCTCCTGACATCAGCTCCGTGTTAATAGAGTGTTGTCTTGCAAGCTCCATTATTGGATGATCTGTGGGTCCAACAGATTAACATGCCTTCTACTTTCAGCAGGCAATCTAAGACTCCTCCTGAGGAGCTGAGCGGAGCTGCTGCTCATTATGTTCTGAGTGGGGGTGGCACTCACATCACACACTCACATCACACACTCACATCACACACTCACATCTCTATTATGCAGCCTCCGTGGCCGTGTGGGGGGGCTGGCGGAGCAGGGCTGAAACCAGGAGCGGGACTCGTGTGGAACGACAGGGAGTCGTTTCTAAAAGCAGGAGCCAACATTTCCCATGTTCATGTGCAGGGATGCCTGTGTTTACGAGCGCGGCTGCTGTCTTTTATGCTCTCACAGTAAAATCTTGTAGGGGACATGATAACAAGGTGCCGCGCGAGTTCTGCCAGTGGGTGGAAACGGGCCGAGAATGCTTGGAGGAGTGTCAGGGCATGGCGACAAGCTTGGCCAACGCCGACACGGGAGTCCAGCTGATGATGACCACGGCCGTGCTGGAGGAAGGAAAACCCCAACTTTTACTCCAGTTCTGACTGCTGCCTGTTCTCACTATTTAAAAACTTTCTGGTGGCTGATCCTTCTGTTTGGCCATTCTAATTTCCAGTGTGTGCATGGATGTGCGGGGCAGTATTTGTGGGGGGCAGCACCTTCATCTATATGCAGATGATACGGCTGCTGCTCCACTGGTTCATCTGTGACTGGATGTGACTGGCAGCCTGATGCCCAGGAAACGGATGCTGCTCTGTGTCTGACTATATATATATATATATATGTATATATATATATATATGTATATATATATATATATATATATATGTATATGTATATATATATATATATATATATATATATATATATATGTATATATATATATATATATATATATATATATATATACACACACACACACACACACACACGACTGGGACTATCGCGTTAACTACGATTAATTAATTAAAGAAAAATAACGCGGCAAAAAAAAAAATGCATTTAATTGCAATTTACTTTTGCACTCCAAACAGTGCAGAACATTTCTCATTGCACGAGTTACCCGTTTAATTTTACTAAACAAAAACAAATGTGTTTAAGACATAGACAGTTTACAAAAATTCCTCAAAAAAGTTTGAATATAGCTAACTTGAATTGAAGTTTGTGCCTTGTGGACAATGCAATCATATTCCTATTTTCATCATTATTCCTATTGCACTTGTTAACACTCAGTTATCAAAATAAACACAATTTTGTTGTTTAAGCTCATTTATTTGTCAATTCAATGTTTCAGTCATATACCAAAATGCATTTCAATTGAAAAATGTTGCTTCTCGTGTCAAATATTGATACACGATTAATTAATTACAAAGCCTCCAATTAATTAGATTCATTTTTTTTAATCGACTCCCCCCCCTAATATATATATATATATATATATATATATATATATATATATATATATATATATATATATATATATAAATAAAATGGAACTTATTTTTTGGCCCTTCATTTCATTTCTCCAGCATGTAAAGCGTTTAAGCGTTACTGATGGTTGTGGTAAAGAGGAAACTATGACATATCTATGACATATCTCTGCCCCCCCACCCCTTTTCCACACTGTTTTCCTGCTACATACGTTCAATCCAGGCTACTTGTGGCACTAAATATTTTTTGCGATCAAATTTTTTTTATTCATATTTCATTTTGTTTTTTTATTCTAAACGGTGGCATCCACAATGATGTCACACAAACATTAAACACATATTTTCACCCCCTTCCAAACCGACGCCTCGGACCTAGGCATTCCATGAAAACAATTAATAACTAATAAGGAGAACAAAAAGAAAAAAAAGATAATACAACGATAAAAAACAAACAAAAAAGGACAAAATAAAACAAAAGGCAAAACATAATAATATCAAAAACTGGACTGTAGCTGCAACAAGGCAGTCTATATCAGTTTTAAATACATCTTTCAAGTCTGGCTTTAATTTGATCCGCTGCCATATACCAACATAAAATATTTGGTTGTTTTGCATTATGGATTGGGGCTGTAGATATTTCCAGATAAATATCAAGTAAAGTAAAATTCCAATGGGAGATGTTAAGCGTGTGTGCTGGTTTCCATCTTACTGCTATTATCTTTTTTGCTGCTGTTAGGCCAGCAAGCAAGATTCGTTTTTAACATAGTGAAGCATTAATTGTGGATAAATTATTTAAAATAAGTGTTTGAGGGTTTACTGGAATATTCTGTACTGTTATGGAGGATAATGCAGTTGCAACCTGTTGCCAGAAGTTTGCAACAGGTAGCCATTCCCAGACCACATGAAAGTTCCTGCTTTATTCTGAGAGCAGAATGTGGCACTAAATCTTACTGGCTTACAAATAAAACACACACGCACACACACAGATATGAAAATGGAAACCTCCTCCTCATAAACATGACAGTCCTCTTACCTGGAGAAGAGCAGCTGCACCATGTCCACCAGGGTGTGTTCAGCAGACTTCCTCAGCAGCTCTGCAGGAGAGACACAAGGAAACCTCAGGAAACTCCAACCTCAGGAAACTCCAACCTCAGGAAACTCCAACCTCAGGAAACTCCAACCTCAGGAAACTCCAACCTCAGGAAACTCCAACCTCAGGAAACTCCAACCTCAGGAAACTCCAACCTCAGGAAACTCCAACCTCAGGAAACTCCAACCTCAGGAAACTCCAACCTCAGGAAACTCCAACCCCAGGAAACTCCAACCTCAGGAAACTACAACCTCAGGAAACTACAACCTCAGGAAACTACAGCCTCAGGAAACTCCAACCTCAGGAAACTCCAACCTCAGGAAACTCCAACCCTAGGAAACTACAACCTCAGGAAACTCCAACCTCAGGAAACTCCAACCTCAGGAAACTCCAACCCTAGGAAACTCCAAGCTCAGGAAACTCCAAGCTCAGGAAACTCCAAGCTCAGGAAACTCCAACCTCAGGAAACTCCAACCTCAGGAAACTCCAACCTCAGGAAACTCCAACCTCAGGAAACTCCAACCTCAGGAAACTCCAACCTCAGGAAACTCCAACCTCAGGAAACTCCAACCCCAGGAAACTCCAACCCTAGGAAACTACAACCTCAGGAAACTACAACCTCAGGAAACTACAGCCTCAGGAAACTCCAACCTCAGGAAACTCCAACCCTAGGAAACTACAACCTCAGGAAACTCCAACCTCAGGAAACTCCAACCTCAGGAAACTCCAACCCTAGGAAACTACAACCTCAGGAAACTACAACCTCAGGAAACTACAACCTCAGGACTCTACAACCTCAGGACTCTACAACCTCAGGACTCTCTAACCTCAGGAAACTCCAAGCTCAGGAAACTCCAAGCTCAGGAAACTCCAAGCTCAGGAAACTACAACCTCAGGAAACTACAACCTCAGGAAACTACAAGCTCAGGAAACTCCAACCTCAGGAAACTCCAACCTCAGGAAACTCCAACCTCAGGAAACTCCAACCTCAGGAAACTCCAACCTCAGGAAACTCCAACCTCAGGAAACTCCAAGCTCAGGAAACTCCAAGCTCAGGAAACTCCAACCTCAGGAAACTCCAAGCTCAGGAAACTCCAAGCTCAGGAAACTCCAACCTCAGGAAACTCCAACCTCAGGAAACTACAGCCTCAGGAAACTACAACCTCATTAAACTCCAAGCTCAGGAAACTCCAAGCTCAGGAAACTCCAACCTCAGGAAACTCCAACCTCAGGAAACTACAGCCTCAGGAAACTACAACCTCATTAAACTCCAACCTCAGGAAACTACAACCTCAGGAAACTACAACCCCAGGAAACTACAAGCTCAGGAAACTACACCCTCAGGAAACTACAAGCTCAGGAAACTCCAACCTCATTAAACTACAACCTCAGGAAACTACAACCTCAGGAAACTACAAGCTCAGGAAACTACAAGCTCAGGAAACTCCAACCTCAGGAAACTACAACCTCAGGAAACTACAACCTCAGGAAACTCCAACCTCAGGAAACTACAAGCTCAGGAAACTACAACCTCAGGAAACTCCAAGCTCAGGAAACTCCAAGCTCAGGAAACTCCAAGCTCAGGAAACTCCAACCTCATTAAACTCCAACCTCAGGAAACTCCAACCTCAGGAAACTCCAAGCTCAGGAAACTCCAAGCTCAGGAAACTCCAAGCTCAGGAAACTCCAAGCTCAGGAAACTCCAAGCTCAGGAAACTCCAAGCTCAGGAAACTCCAAGCTCAGGAAACTCCAAGCTCAGGAAACTCCAAGCTCAGGAAACTCCAAGCTCAGGAAACTCCAACCTCAGGAAACTCCAACCTCAGGAAACTCCAACCTCAGGAAACTCCAACCTCAGGAAACTCCAACCTCAGGAAACTCCAATCTCAGGAAACTCCAACCTCAGGAAACTCCAACCTCAGGAAACTCCAACCTCAGGAAACTCCAACCTCAGGAAACTCCAACCTCATTAAACTACAACCTCAGGAAACTACACCCTCAGGAAACTCCAACCTCAGGAAACTACAAGCTCAGGAAACTCCAACCTCAGGAAACTCCAACCTCAGGAAACTCCAACCTCAGGAAACTCCAACCTCATTAAACTCCAACCTCAGGAAACTACACCCTCAGGAAACTCCAACCTCAGGAAACTCCAACCTCAGGAAACTCCAACCTCAGGAAACTCCAACCTCAGGAAACTCCAACCTCAGGAAACTCCAACCTCATTAAACTCCAACCTCATTAAACTACAACCTCAGGAAACTACACCCTCAGGAAACTCCAACCTCAGGAAACTCCAACCTCAGGAAACTCCAACCTCAGGAAACTCCAAGCTCAGGAAACTCCAAGCTCAGGAAACTCCAAGCTCAGGAAACTCCAAGCTCAGGAAACTCCAACCTCATTAAACTACAACCTCAGGAAACTCCAACCTCAGGAAACTCCAACCTCAGGAAACTCCAACCTCAGGAAACTCCAATCTCAGGAAACTCCAACCTCAGGAAACTCCAACCTCAGGAAACTCCAACCTCAGGAAACTCCAACCTCAGGAAACTCCAACCTCAGGAAACTCCAACCTCAGGAAACTCCAACCTCAGGAAACTCCAACCTCATTAAACTACAACCTCAGGAAACTACACCCTCAGGAAACTCCAACCTCAGGAAACTACAAGCTCAGGAAACTCCAACCTCAGGAAACTCCAACCTCAGGAAACTCCAACCTCAGGAAACTCCAACCTCATTAAACTCCAACCTCAGGAAACTACACCCTCAGGAAACTCCAACCTCAGGAAACTCCAACCTCAGGAAACTCCAACCTCATTAAACTACAACCTCAGGAAACTACACCCTCAGGAAACTCCAACCTCAGGAAACTACAAGCTCAGGAAACTCCAACCTCAGGAAACTCCAACCTCAGGAAACTCCAACCTCAGGAAACTCCAATCTCAGGAAACTCCAACCTCAGGAAACTCCAACCTCAGGAAACTCCAACCTCAGGAAACTCCAACCTCAGGAAACTCCAACCTCAGGAAACTCCAACCTCATTAAACTACAACCTCAGGAAACTACACCCTCAGGAAACTCCAAGCTCAGGAAACTACAAGCTCAGGAAACTCCAACCTCAGGAAACCCCAACCTCAGGAAACTCCAACCTCAGGAAACTCCAACCTCATTAAACTACAACCTCAGGAAACTACACCCTCAGGAAACTCCAACCTCATTAAACTACAACCTCAGGAAACTACACCCTCAGGAAACTCCAACCTCAGGAAACTCCAACCTCAGGAAACTCCAACCTCAGGAAACTCCAACCTCAGGAAACTCCAACCTCAGGAAACTCCAACCTCAGGAAACTCCAACCTCATTAAACTCCAACCTCAGGAAACTCCAACCTCATTAAACTCCAACCTCAGGAAACTCCAACCTCAGGAAACTCCAACCTCAGGAAACTCCAACCTCAGGAAACTCCAACCTCAGGAAACTCCAACCTCAGGAAACTCCAACCTCAGGAAACTCCAACCTCAGGAAACTCCAACCTCAGGAAACTCCAACCTCAGGAAACTCCAACCTCAGGAAACTCCAACCTCAGGAAACTCCAACCTCAGGAAACTCCAACCTCAGGAAACTCCAACCTCATTAAACTCCAACCTCAGGAAACTATACCCTCAGGAAACTATACCCTCAGGAAACTCCAACCTCAGGAAACTACAACCTCAGGAAACTACAACCTCAGGAAACTCCAACCTCAGGAAACTCCAACCTCAGGAAACTCCAACCTCAGGAAACTCCAACCTCAGGAAACTCCAACCTCAGGAAACTCCAACCTCAGGAAACTCCAACCTCAGGAAACTCCAACCTCAGGAAACTCCAACCTCAGGAAACTCCAACCTCATTAAACTCCAACCTCATTAAACTCCAACCTCAGGAAACTATACCCTCAGGAAACTCCAACCTCAGGAAACTCCAACCTCAGGAAACTCCAACCTCAGGAAACTCCAACCTCAGGAAACTCCAACCTCAGGAAACTCCAACCTCAGGAAACTCCAACCTCAGGAAACTCCAACCTCAGGAAACTCCAACCCCAGGAAACTACAAGCTCAGGAAACTCCAAGCTCAGGAAACTCCAAGCTCAGGAAACTACAACCTCAGGAAACTACAACCTCAGGAAACTACAACCTTAGGAAACTACAACCTCAGGAAACTACAAGCTCAGGAAACTCCAAGCTCAGGAAACTCCAACCTCAGGAAACTCCAACCTCAGGAAACTCCAACCTCAGGAAACTCCAACCTCAGGAAACTCCAACCTCAGGAAACTCCAACCTCAGGAAACTCCAACCTCAGGAAACTCCAACCTCAGGAAACTCCAACCTCAGGAAACTCCAACCTCAGGAAACTCCAACCTCAGGAAACTCCAACCTCAGGAAACTCCAACCTCAGGAAACTCCAACCTCAGGAAACTCCAACCTCAGGAAACTCCAACCTCAGGAAACTACAACCTCAGGAAACTACAACCTTAGGAAACTACAACCTCAGGAAACTCCAAGCTCAGGAAACTACAACCTCAGGAAACTACAACCTCAGGAAACTAAAACCTCAGGAAACTACAAGCTCAGGAAACTCCAACCTCAGGAAACTACAACCTCAGGAAACTACAAGCTCAGGAAACTACAACCTCAGGAAACTCCAACCTCATTAAACTACAACCTCAGGAAACTCCAAGCTCAGGCAGCTAAAAGATATTCTCAGTAAATAACCTCCAAAACAAAGATGAGTAGATGAAGCCATGCTAGTGCCGGTTAATAAACACTGAAAACAGCCAGAGTGGAATGGAGGGTTTGAGGATTTATTTGTCCCAGCGACTTCCGCATTACGCTCAGTAACAGCTCAAGAAGACCATCGTTTGAAGAAGCATTTTTATGTTACTGGTTCAGATGGTTTGTACAGTTGGAGTGGTGAGATGAGTGCATGGTTTCAGCCCTACCTGATGGCTCAAACTCACCGCTGAGACGCATCTCGAAGCAGATTCTGAAGCAGGACTGCATGATTTCACACACGGACTCGTTGGTGAGATGAGCTCCGACGGGCGTCAGCAGCAGAGTCCTCAGGACCTGGAGAGACACGACGCATTCTCACTCAGGTTACCTGCACCACAGCTGATTACTGCACCTGCCAAAGCACAGGCTTCTAGCAGCTTCCAACTCATCAACGTTTTCATACGTTTAATCCAAGGAACACACAAAACTAGACACTAAAGCCTGATTTAAGGCTCTGCGACCAACGCCGTTGCCGTGAAATAGAGAAAAGAGTTTCCACTTGTGTTTTTATTCCCAATTTCGATTTTCAAACACATCAATGAAATCGGATAACGGATAATGGGTAATGGATAACGATCCGTTTTCCATTTTTTTATTATCAAAACAAAAAACTGGAAACAGATTATTTTGGATTATTTCTCTATTTCTATTTTGTTTAAAACCAAAACAACCCCAAAAAAAAAAGAAAAGAGCGCTGAAAGTTCACAACTGCCGGAACTGGAAATGCGTTGCTACCAAGCGAACCAATCACAGCCTCTGGGTCTGCGTTGGGTCGTAGTTCCATTTTTTGGGAGGTGCAGGTCAGTGACGGCGTAGCTACGGAGAGACTCCCGCGTAGCCGCGTACCCTACGGTGTAGGTTTAACGCAGAACCAGAATTCAGCCTTACACCGTGTCCTAACTGCATGCGACGCGAGTGAGCGTCAGCGACAAAAACAATTCCATTGCTTAATTTTATATTGGACTGTCCAAACTGAATGCGAGCGACGCAGCGCAGTGCGCCGTTTTGAGCTGGACATTTGTCGGACGCCCTGCTTCTATTTTCTTCCTGTCGCTCACGTTGAAAGCCGGTTGAAAGCGCTGTAGGAAACAGTCATTTCAATACAAGAACCTCAATAAAGTGGCAGCTGCTGGAGGGAGATCGCCAGGGAGGTTCTGATAAGATAAGATATAATAATAAGATAACCACAGTGTTTACGTCCATGGTTTAAACATACAGCAGGAACGGTAATGTGATATTTATCTGACTATATTTATATACAATGTTTATATCACTGTACAACGCTGCACAATGTATCGTCTGGTGTAAAATATAATAAAGAAACGTTTCGTAATGGATGTAAACCCTGTGGTTCAGTCAGCAGCGCCCCCTGCAGGTTTGGAGCACTTCCGGTTGTAGTGACCGGTTATGAAGCGTTTTTCTTTTGAAGATGTTTCTTGTTTTATATGGTTTTGTGCTTTGCATCGTTTCTCTATTTGCAGCGTTTGATGATGCTGCATTTGTGTTTGTTTTTTGCAGAACGTTTTTTCATTTGCACCACGTTCCTCTTTTTGTACCTGGTTTTGAGTTTGTGAATTTGAATCGTTTCTGTAATTGAAGCCGTTTTCCTTAACTGAGACGCATTAGGCCGTTGCGGTGCGTTTGGCCCTTGTCGGCCACTGTAGTAGTCAGCCCGAGACTGCTGGTATTAACCATGGATGTATTATATTAACTGGATACCAGACAGGAAAATGGCCGCCGTTCATTTCAATGGAAGTTGCTCGCCTGACGCATACCATGGATGTATTATAGAACTGGATGGGACATCAAAAATGGCCGCCCATTCATTTCAATGCATTTTGCTCACTCAGCGCATATGCCGAAAAAATCTCTGACTTCCGGGTTTACTTCCGTGTTGTGCGGCCCATAGAGCATGCACAGTTGAGTCACCTCCCATGATGCTCTGGGGCCTCCCATCATGCCCCGGGGCAATGACGCGAATATTAATATAATATGTATTAATATAATATATTAATTCATGTATATTATTACATGTATAGTATTACATATATTATTAATGTATTAATATAATATAATTACATAATATATATTAATATAAAACATCCGTGGAATGCACGGACATGGTTCTTGACGTCAGCCGTGACGTCACGCCCAGAAAGAGACTTTTCTTTTACTTTTCTGGCCGTTATAAAACATTTTTGACTGATATAAAGTTCATGACTTAAAAATATAGAATACAAAGATTAGTAATTGCCGGTGATTACAGCTGGAGGTTCCTGTGAACAGTTTTAGAGGCTTCTCTTTTACTATTGCGGTCTATGGGAAAAAAGCTTTCTGGGCCCCATGGGATTTTTTGTTGCAGTACCGCGGCTGGACACTGGGAGAAATCGGCGTGCCTTCTGAGTGCGAGACCGGGGGGCTGGTATTAACTTATCACTATTTTCAGTGTGCTGAAAAGGTCTGCGAGGGACTGTGTTTCGGTCGTTCTCCAGGAAGTGAAGCTCAGAGCTTGGGACAGTTTACTGCAGGTACAGCTGCTGTGTGGTGTTGGATCTGCTTGTTGGTTGTCTGAACCCGCAGAGCTGCAGGTGCAGCTTTCTTCAGAAACCCACCTGCAGGATCTTCATTACGGCTGCTGATCAAACCCACCTGCAGGATCTTCATGAGCACGACCTCGTCGCTGGCCGGGTCCGTCCCCACGAACCGGGCATGCGTGACGGCGTCGGCCATGTTCTCGATGGCCTCGGCTGCTGCCTCATGGTCGGCATCTGCACACAGGAAAACATGAGGCTCATGAAACCAAACTCCAGGACCAGCACCATGGTTACCAAGATGTTTTTCACATGTTTTGATCCTTTTGATGTTCCTAATATGAAAAGTATTATTCGATTAAAGTCAACATTTTTGGCTAAAGTTGTGTGAAGTCCTCTTTTAATTCTGTGTTTGTTTGGTTTTGTGCAAAAACATAAAAAATTAAGAATAAAATCATCAACATGGCACCAGTTATTCTAGTGTCAAAAAAAATACCAAAAGTTGTAATGTAATGATGGAGAGGGGGAAAAAAAATAAAAAAAAATAAATACAAAAAATCAATCTTTAGACATACAAATCGATTTTTAGGAATTAATATGAGAATCGATTTAGAATTGGAAAATCTATTTTTTCAAAACAGGCGTACTGCGGAGACCAGCTCTGAAGTCCCGTGCTGGCCGGATCAGCCAGCTGTGTGACAGCTGAGAGCTGGTCACACCCCGGGACAATGAGAGACACGTTAATGTCATACAGGAAACCACAACGTCTGTACAAGCCAGTGCTCCTCAGGGATACTTAGTGGTAACTAAAAAGGATTCCTCTATCTGACATTTCATTTGCCCAATAATAACGATACTGTGTAGTGTAGTGAGTTGTGTCATGTTTTATCACAAAAACCGCAAACAGGATGAAAAAGAGGGAGTACAAACTTTCATACGTAAGCAGAACATCCGAAGTTCAAAGGAAAGATGCGTCCAAACAAAACTAGGACAACTTCCTGACTGCACCGTATCAATGGGGAGTAGTGAGCCTTGTAGCTCCCTATAATGCAATCATTTCCTGTAAATGTAATAACGCCTGAAAATGTAATAAAATTTGCACTTAACTCAATCAAAAATGTAATAAAATCCAATAATGTAATAACTTCACCAATAATGTAATAAAATATCCTGACTGGTATTGTAATAACAATGTTACCGATAATGTAATACCTGATTACAGTATTGGGAATGTATTACATTTTCAGGTGTTTTTTTTTTTTTTTTTCAAAACTGATAATGTAATACTTGACAAATAATGTAATATATATGTTCATTTTCAGTCCACAGTTCTACATTTTGTGTTTTAAGTATCTAAGAATGTTATATATGCTGGATTTGAAACACCAGAATGACTATTGGGTTAAATTCCAGACTTTGAGTACCATTTAATAAATTCACAATAACATAATAAGGTATTACATTATCGGTAAAAATGTTATTACAATATCCGTCAGGATATTTTATTACATTATTGGTGAAGTTATTACATTATTGGGTTTTATTACATTTTCGATTGAGTTGAGTGCAAATGTTATTACATTTTCAGTAAATGATTACATTATAGGGAGCTACAAGCCTTCCACAAGAGTTCAACACAGACAGCTAAAGTTCAGACCCTCCGATCTAATGACCACATGGTCCTTTGTCTGAGGAACAGTGGGACAAATTGGCTGCCAGAGCAACAGGAGCCAGTGTTGTTGAAACCTGAGTAGCTCCCCGGCTATCTGCCTGGAGTCGGCCTGTTTTCCTTTCCCATCGCCCCCGAGAGCAGCAGTTCATTAACTCACAAGTGGAGGAGTGGAAAGATGGAGAGAAAGGTCGAGAGAGGGCGGTATAGATCAGGATTTTTCCTAATTAGAGCACAAGAAAGGCTCCGACATGAGTCCCAGCCAACATCTCTGTTTAAACATGGAACTTCATGCTCACTCATCACATGAGCACAACGGTGACTACATCTACATGCAGTCAAGATTGGGGTTAAGGTCAATATTCCAGTTACTGAAACATTTGGAATAATGTGTTTCCATGTGTGAGCAAACAGGGTTAACCCTGTTTACATGGTGATTAATCATTTGGGATATCTGGATCAAACCAGCGACGCACGGAGAACGTGTATCCAAATCCAAAACAACAACAACAACAACAACAACAACAACAAGGCGGATAATCAACAGCCCAGTAGAAGTCGCCTTCTTTTCCAGCGTCTTCCAGCGGAGCTTGATCTGGTCTGGCGTTCCTACTAATCCTGCTTTGTGTAACTTTTCTCTCACCTTCTTGTAAATCTGGCTATCCCGGTACTTTCTACCGTCTACAAATGCACAAATGCTACACATTTATTTTATGGTCAGCATTTTTGTAAATTGCTTTCTCTTCAAGTAATGGCTCACGTAACTCCACAAGTACAGTTTAAAAGTGCAATAACCTCTCTCTAAATGAATCACTGGTATTTTTGTCTCTTTGCACATGTATATATTATTAGTTTTTCGGGTTTAGTACTTCTTTTGTAAATTGCTCGTTTTTATATCGTTTTTTTTAATTACTTAACTATTTATTGGTTATTTTTCCTAGGATATACTTTTTTTTTTTTATATATATATATATATAAAAAATAAAAAAAAATAAAAATAAAAAAAAAATAAAATATATAAAAAAAAATATTAAAAAAAAAAAAAAAAAAAAAAGGATATACTTTTTTATACTTTTTCGTACTTTCGTGTATATTGTGTAAAAATTGTCGAGCGTGTGTATGTTTGCTGCTGCACAAGTGAATTTCCCCTCTGGAGGATCAATAAAGTTTATTCTATTCTATCTTTCATTCCATTTATGAAGTGATTAGTCTCCTCCTGGTCTTGGTTTCTCCGTGTTTATAAGAACTTCCTGGACTCAAAAGATCAGGATTCCTTGTGAACAGAGCATGTGCAGAAAACTAATTCCTGTTCCGTTTGATGGGGATATTCCATTTGGCGTTTACATGACCAAATATTCAGGTTTTAAAAGGAGTAACCCAGGGCTCATATTGGTCATATATTCAAAAACCCCTATATGAGCAAATTCTGGTTATTCAAAGGGGTTACTGGTGTTTACATGGCCGTGCAAATTCGGGTTATTGCCAATATTGGGGTTTTAAAATAGTTATTGATGCATGGAAACACAGTCACTATAGTAACTGGCAGCAGGAGGAGCTGCATTGGAGACGGTTCCAGTCAGGACGGGCCTGAGAACCGGGCTGGGCAGAATGATGCTAGAGAGCAACAACAAGCATGGAGGCCGGACTGAAACCAGCCCAAACCCAGACCAGGAAACTGGAAGCACCGGGGCGTCCAGTAGTGATAGAAAACACTAATCCTCCTCTTGGCACACAGTCTATACAAATGGTGTCCAGAGGAGGGTGTGGAGGGGGCATTGTTAGAATAACAGAGGGAAGGGGAGCCTGGGTGTGTGTGTGTGTGTGTGTGTGTGTGTGTGTGTGTGTGTGTGTGTGTGTGTGTGTGTGTGTGTGTGTGTGTGTGCCTCAGGGTTTCTGGGTAAAGTCAACAGGGGGTTGAACCAGCTGCCACAGAGAGCAGTTGAACTCTGATGGCATGAATCAGAGACTGGCGGGAGTGAGAGGGAACGCCAGAGGGGACTGCGTTTAAAGTCAGCGATACACAAAAAGCTCTGCTGCCGCACTCTGCACAAGAGCCCACGCATCTTTACAAACCAAAACAATGGAGGTGCAGCGTTCTCTGCCGCCGGAGGACGATGGGTTTGCTCACCTGTTCCCATGACGAGCACCAACCGTCTCTCAGAACGGCCGCTGTGCTCGCAGCTACACATGGAACCACTTTGGGTTTTTTCATAGGAGGTGCTTTTGAAAAACCTTTTATCAGACCATAAAATGACAAGTTACCATTCCATTATCATTACATATCTGTAAAAACACCTGATGAGATGCCTCGGTCTCCTAACTTCCTTCTATTTTCCAAATCCTCCAAGGAAACGCTTTATTCACATCTACAGGTCACATGACTTGACAAAAGTCACATTAACTTTTCAGTAGGAACTGGCTCCTTGGTCTATTATGTAGGACGTCCATAAGAGGCCTCACATAATCAATCAAAAGATCTGCAGGTAATATTCAAGTCTTGAATTCACCCATTAATAGCCACCTTTACATGATGTTTTTTAATTAGGGCCCGAGCACTTACAGTGCGAAGGCCCTATTGTATCTGTAGGAATTTTTATTCTTTCTTTTCCTTCTGACGAAAGGAGGGCCTTTTCACCCCCCTAAACGTGCCCCAAAAGTCACCAATGTTTGCACGCAAGCCAGGCCTGGCGAAAAATTTGATATTTCATGGTTTGCATTAATGGGCGTGGCAAAATGGCTCAACAGCGCCCCCTAGAAAACTTTTCTCTGTCATAACTTTTGAACGGGTAGTGATAAAGACATTTTTTGAGTTTTGAGTACTTGACCTTCATTGGCCCCGCCCCTTCTTCTGATTGGTCCATATTTCATAGTTCCTATTTTCTGCCATAACTTTTGAATGGTTTGACATAGGAAGTCATGGGTGGTGTCATTTCTGATATGTTTATGGGGGCGGTGGGCGTGAGTGCGAGGGCCCGTTCATCGCTGCTTGCAGCTTTAATTACTATTTTCCTTCGAGTTTACATGGAAATAGTAATTCCAAATTGAGGTTTACATGGAAAACACGTTTGATCGGCTTTATCCAATTCCTCTCCAGGTCTGGGGGTTGGGAAGGTTCTGATTGGATAGGGGGACGGACCAGAAGTTAATCTACCGGAAGAAAAAATAACTTAGCCACTACAACTTTGTAATAATAACAACTGTAATAATAGTAATAATAATGATAATAACAATAATGATAATAATAGTAATAATAATAATAATAGCTTAAATAACTGTAATAATAGTAATAATAATGATAATAATAATAATGATAGCTCTGAAAACAGAAAGTGAAAAGATGCTAAGGAAACCGACAAAACCAATTTAAGTTGTCATTTTATCTCATGCATGTGTATATTCTTCTTTGTTTGCTTATTGTGTTTCTATATATGTGTCCATTACCTTTGCTTTGAATAATATCTTGTATGCTTTTATTGAGTTTGCTAGTTTAAGGTGGTTATCTAATGAGTTCCACAGTTTTACTCCTAAAACGGATATAGATCTGCCCTTTGTAACCTGGTCTAGTAACTATAGTGCTATAGTGACCTGGTGCAGCAGGTATCAGCAGCACGGAAAGCTCCTCTGTTCCTGCAGAGTCTAGCTCTGCAGGGGTCACATGACCAGACTAGTGACTGCTGAGCAGGATGGACGGAGGAAAAACAGCGGAGCGAGGGCTGGGGGGGGCTGTGGGAAACCAGGTCTGAATAACCATCAGAAACCAGGCTTAGTTCACTGCTCCCTCCAAGCCAGTAGATGTCACGCCACAAACTCCCTAAACTAATAACCACGGCTCTGGGAAATAGATGTGGCGCTCCAAAGGCCAATCACAGAGGAAATAATCACATGAAAGGTGGGGAAACTTTTTTAGTGTCAGAAAAATAGATTCTGGTGACATTAAAACACATTTCTGAGGAATCAGAGGAAAACTCTCTGAGATCAGATGGAGGGGAATGATCAGTACTCGAGTTGTAAAATAAAATCAGGGGGGATGGTGGATTTGATCATATGGGGACAGATAATTTGTGCTGATTACAAATAATATAATATATTACAAATAATAGCAGTGACCAAAACAGCTGCAGAAATACTGCAGGAATGACATAGCAGCAGTTAAATGCAGCCTTCTGTAAGCTTTAAATATCCACTGGGCTTACATCAAATACATCAAAACACAACAATAAAAAACACTTTTCTGAACTTATCAATATGACTCTGTCCTTCACAGGATAAGTAAAATGGATCACTGCAAAAACTCACAATCTTAACTAGAATATTTGTCTTATTTCTAGTTAAAATGTCTCATTTTAGTAAAAAAAATCTCATTGCACTTAAAACAAGACTCATCACTGGAAAAAACAACAATTTTCACCTGTTTCAAGTAGATTTTCACTTGAAATAAGTAGAAAAATCTGCCAGTGGAACAAGATTTTTTTGCTTGTAATGAGAAGATAAATCTTGTCCCACTGGCAGATTTTTCTACTTATTTCAAATGAAAATGTACTTGAAACAGGTGAAAATTGTCAAATAAGTTATTTTTCTGGTGATGACTCTAAATGTTGAAATAGCAGTAAAACCACATTCATTGATGAAATGACATAAGGGATGGAAAGGAGGGATGATTTGGACCGTTTTTATTTCAGGGGGGATGATTTGGACCGTTTTTATTTCAGGGGGGATGATTTGGACCGTTTTTATTTCAGGGGGGATGATTTGGACCGTTTTTATTTCAGGGGGGATGATTTGGACCGTTTTTATTTCAGGGGGGGATGATTTGGACCGTTTTTATTTCAGGGGGGGATGATTTGGACCGTTTTTATTTCAGGGGAGATGATTTGGACTATTTTTATTTCAGGGGGGGATGATTTGGACCGTTTTTATTTCAGGGGGGATGATTTGGACTGTTTTTATTTCAGGGGGGATGATTTGGACCGTTTTTATTTCAGGGGGGATGATTTGGACCGTTTTTATTTCAGGGGGATGATTTGGACCGTTTTTATTTCAGGGGGGATGATTTGGACCGTTTTTATTTCAGGGGGGATGATTTGGACCGTTTTTATTTCAGGGGGATGATTTGGACCGTTTTTATTTCAGGGGGGATGATTTGGACTGTTTTTATTTCAGGGGGGATGATTTGGACCGTTTTTATTTCAGGGGGGATGATTTGGACCGTTTTTATTTCAGGGGGGATGATTTGGACCGTTTTTATTTCAGGGGGGGATGATTTGGACCGTTTTTATTTCAGGGGAGATGATTTGGACTATTTTTATTTCAGGGGGGGATGATTTGGACCGTTTTTATTTCAGGGGGGATGATTTGGACCGTTTTTATTTCAGGGGGGATGATTTGGACTGTTTTTATTTCAGGGGGGATGATTTGGACCGTTTTTATTTCAGGGGGGATGATTTGGACCGTTTTTATTTCAGGGGGATGATTTGGACTGTTTTTATTTCAGGGGGGATGATTTGGACCGTTTTTATTTCAGGGGGGGTGATTTGGACCGTTTTTATTTCAGGGGGGATGATTTGGACCGTTTTTATTTCAGGGGGATGATTTGGACTGTTTTTATTTCAGGGGGGATGATTTGGACCGTTTTTATTTCAGGGGGGGGTGATTTGGACCGTTTTTATTTCAGGGGGGATGATTTGGACCGTTTTTATTTCAGGGGGGATGATTTGGACCGTTTTTATTTCAGGGGGGGATGATTTGGACCGTTTTTATTTCAGGGGGGATGATTTGGACCGTTTTTATTTCAGGGGGATGATTTGGACTGTTTTTATTTCAGGGGGGGATGCCATCCCCCCTCAACTCCAGTACTGGGAATGATCATAACTTGTCTCTAAAACTGCCACAAACACATCAAACAATGTCTCTGTCATCAGGTAGATGAAACTGATTAACTAAAAACAGAAGGAATCAGCCCCAACACAGATGAAACTTTACGGTACAGCTCCATAAGGCTCTGGTCAGCTTTGTTTCTGATTGCTTCCTTCCAGCAGATGGCAGTAACTGACAAGACCAGTTCCATTTGCTCATTTCTGGGCTTTTATTCCCTCATATCTACTCACTAATCCACTACCACTTTTCAATCAATGTGTTAACGTGTCCTGAAGTGGCCTCGTACGCCGCTGCGCATGTACACTTGACCTGCAGGACCAGACACGCTGATTTAAAGTCAGATAACAGGTTAGCTCACTTTTGATTCATGTTTGAATTATTCTTCTAACTCCTAGGGTTTTGAGGACTTACTGCCTCTAAAATTACTGCATTTCCATGCATCAATAACCCTTTTAAAACCCCAATATTGGTAATAACCCGAATTTGCACGGCCATGTAAACACCATTAACCCCTTTGAATAACCTGAATTTGCTCATATTCAGGTTTTTAAAAACCCCAATATGAGCCCTGGGTTACTCCTTTTAAAACCTGAATATTGGGTCATGTAAACACCAAACGGAATATCCTCATCAAACGGAACAGGAATTTGTTTTCTGCACATGCTCTGTTCACAAGGAATCCTGGTCTTTTGAGTCCAAGAAGTTCTTATAAACACGGAGAAACCAAGACCAGGAGGAGACTAATCACTTCATAAATGTAAAGGATATGAACATTTCTGCATTTGTAGACGGTAGAAAGTACCGGGATAGAAGGTTTACAAGAAGGTGAGTGAAAAGTTGCGTAAAGCAGCATTTGTTTTGAATCTGGATACAGGAAGAAGAAGCAGAAATTACGGGAATTGCATCATGATGTTCTCTGTCCGTCGCTGGTTTAATCCAGATATCCTGAATGATTAATTACCATGTAAATGGAATATTCCCAATGTTTCAGTAACCGGAATATTAGCAATAACCCCAATTTTGACTGCATGTAAACGTAGTCACTGTTGACAACTTTAGAAAACGGATCCACGGCAAAGCAGTGGAGGGGTGAATGTTGAAAGGAGCAGCTGGATCTGACTGATTCCGTTCAGAGTGGGACAGGGCGAGTGTGGGGTCGGTATCAGGCCGGGGCCGCTGAGCTGCAGGACCGGATCATGTGTCTGGTCCAGCCATGCTGAGGAGATGGTGGTGGTGATGCCGCAGTGTCGGGCTGGGGGTGGAGGGATTAGGGGGACTGCTGTCAGGGATGAAACACAGTGGATCTGGAACCAGAAGGGGCTTCACCATGTGCTCGTGTGTGTGTTTGTGCACATTTGTGCAAACATGAACCACCTCCACCTTGAATTAATGGAATGGGTATTTTTATGTGGAAAAAAAGTCTGATCATGGTGGGTCTAAGCATTAGTTTAACATAATCTCACATGAACAATACAGGACTGTCTCAGAAAATTACAATATTGTGATTTTCATTAATGCAATTACAAAAACTAAAATGTCATCCATTCTGGATTCATTACAAATCAACTGAAATATTGCAAGCCTTTTATTATTTTAATATTGTTGATCATGGCTTACAGCTTAAGAAAACTCAAATATCCTATCTCAAAAAATTAGAATATTCTGGGAATCTTAATCTTAAACTGTAAACCATAATCAGCAATATTAAAATACTAAAAGGCTTGCAATATTTCAGTTGATTTGTAATGAATCCAGAATGTATGACATTTTAGTTTTTTTTTTTTTTCTTTTTTTTTTTGTTTTTTTTTTAAATTGCATTACAGAAAATAAAGAACTTTATCACAATATTTTAATTTTCTGAGACAGTCCTGTAAAAAGTCTCCTCCCATCAACCCTGCCACAAATAAATAAATAAATGAACCACCTTTGTTCCGTCATCATTGCTGTTGGTCATGTGTTTTTCTCCTGGCAGTGTGTTAACTCTCATCTGAACTCTCCTAGACGAGCAGAAGTGTTAAACCGTGCTTTCCTAGCGTTCTCTCCACGTGTTGATGAGTTGATGGAGGGCTGGTAACTAGGAGCCCCTCCCTCTTCAATCCTGCAGCAGCAGCAGGAGACATCTGTACTAACCACGAGATTTGTTTCCCTTTAGTTTGATTTATCCTAAAAGAAACCACAAAATGGTAACATATACAAGTAAATACTTTTTTGTTCACCTGAGCATATGCCTTATAGCAAGACAACAATTAGACAAGTTTTATTCTGTTTTTACATAAACCAAGGAAGGAAGGAAGGAAGGAAGGAAGGAAGGAAGGAAGGAAGGAAGGAAGGAAGGAAGGAAGGAAGGAAGGGAGAAAATAAGGAAGGGAGGAAGGAAGAAAAGAAGGATGGAAGGAAGGAAGGAAGGAAGGAAGGAAGGAAGGAAGGAAGGAAGGAAGGAAGGAAGGAAGGAAGGAAGGAAGGAAGGAAGGAAGGAAGGAAGGAAGGAAGGAAGGAAGGCAGAAAATAAGGAAGGGGGAAGGCAGAAAAGAAGGAAGGAAGGAAGGAAGGAAGGAAGGAAGGAAGGAAGGAAGGAAGGAAGGAAGGAAGGAAGGAAGGAAGGAAGGAAGGAAGGAAGGAAGGAAGGAAGGGAGAAAATAAGGAAGGGAGGAAGGAAGAAAAGAAGGATGGAAGGAAGGAAGGAAGGAAGGAAGGAAGGAAGGAAGGAAGGCAGAAAATAAGGAAGGGGGAAGGCAGAAAAGAAGGAAGGAAGGAAGGAAGGAAGGAAGGAAGGAAGGAAGGAAGGAAGGAAGGAAGGAAGGAAGGAAGGAAGGAAGGAAGGAGCGAGCAGGAGGAAAGAAGGAAGGAAGGGAGAAAATAAGGAAGGGAGGAAGGAAGAAAAGAAGGATGGAAGGAAGGAAGGAAGGAAGGAAGGAAGGCAGAAAATAAGGAAGGGGGAAGGAAGAAAAGAAGGAAGGAAGGAAGGAAGGAAGGAAGGAAGGAAGGAAGGAAGGAAGGAAGGAAGGAAGGAGCGAGCAGGAGGAAAGAAGGAAGGAAGGGAGAAAATAAGGAAGGGAGGAAGGAAGAAAAGAAGGAAGGAAGGAAGGAAGGAAGGAAGGAAGGAAGGAAGGCAGAAAATAAGGAAGGGGGGAAGGAAGAAAAGAAGGAAGGAAGGAAGGAAGGAAGGAAGGAAGGAAGGAAGGAAGGAAGGAAGGAAGGAAGGAAGGAAGGAAGGAGCGAGCAGGAGGAAAGAAGGAAGGAAGGGAGAAAATAAGGAAGGAAGGAAGGAAGGAAGGAAGGAAGGCAGGCAGAAAATAAGGAAGGGGGGAAGGAAGAAAAGAAGGATGGAAGGAAGGAAGGAAGGAAGGAAGGAAGGAAGGAAGGAAGGAAGGAAGGGAGAAAATAAGGAAGGGAGGAAGGAAGAAAAGAAGGATGGAAGGAAGGAAGGAAGGAAGGAAGGAAGGAAGGAAGGCAGAAAATAAGGAAGGAGGAAGGCAGAAAAGAAGGAAGGAAGGAAGGAAGGAAGGAAGGAAGGAAGGAAGGAAGGAAGGAAGGAAGGAAGGAGCGAGCAGGAGGAAAGAAGGAAGGAAGGGAGAAAATAAGGAAGGGAGGAAGGAAGAAAAGAAGGATGGAAGGAAGGAAGGAAGGAAGGAAGGAAGGAAGGCAGGCAGAAAATAAGGAAGGGGGAAGGAAGAAAAGAAGGAAGGAAGGAAGGAAGGAAGGAAGGAAGGAAGGAAGGAAGGAAGGAAGGAAGGAAGGAAGGAAGGAAGGAAGGAAAGAAGGAAGGAAGGAAGGAGCGAGCAGGAGGAAAGAAGGAAGGAAGGGAGAAAATAAGGAAGGGAGGAAGGAAGAAAAGAAGGAAGGAAGGAAGGAAGGAAGGAAGGAAGGAAGGAAGGAAGGAAGGCAGAAAATAAGGAAGGGGGGAAGGAAGAAAAGAAGGAAGGAAGGAAGGAAGGAAGGAAGGAAGGAAGGAAGGAAGGAAGGAAGGAAGGAAGGAGCGAGCAGGAGGAAAGAAGGAAGGAAGGGAGAAAATAAGGAAGGAAGGAAGGAAGGAAGGAAGGAAGGAAGGAAGGCAGGCAGAAAATAAGGAAGGGGGGAAGGAAGAAAAGAAGGATGGAAGGAAGGAAGGAAGGAAGGAAGGAAGGAAGGAAGGAAGGAAGGAAGGAAGGAAGGAAGGCAGAAAATAAGGAAGGGGGGAAGGAAGAAAAGAAGGATGGAAGGAAGGAAGGAAGGAAGGAAGGAAGGAAGGAAGGAAGGAAGGAAGGATGAAGGAAGCATGAAGGAAGCATGAAGGAAGGAAGGAAGGAAGGAAGGCAGAAAATAAGGAAGGGGGAAGGAAGAAAAGAAGGAAGGAAGGAAGGAAGGAAGGAAGGAAGGAAGGAAGGAAGGAAGGAAGGAAGGAGCGAGCAGGAGGAAAGAAGGAAGGAAGGGAGAAAATAAGGAAGGGAGGAAGGAAGAAAAGAAGGAAGGAAGGAAGGAAGGAAGGAAGGAAGGCAGAAAATAAGGAAGGGGGGAAGGAAGAAAAGAAGGATGGAAGGAAGGAAGGAAGGAAGGAAGGAAGGAAGGAAGGAAGGAAGGAAGGAGCGAGCAGGAGGAAAGAAGGAAGCAAGGGAGAAAATAAGGAAGGAAGGAAGGAAGGAAGGAAGGAAGGAAGGAAGGAAGGAAGGAAGGAAGGAAGGAAGGAAGGCAGGCAGAAAATAAGGAAGGGGGGAAGGAAGGAAAGAAGGATGGAAGGAAGGAAGGAAGGAAGGAAGGAAGGAAGGAAGGAAGGAAGGAAGGAAGGAAGGAAGGAAGGAGCGAGCAGGAGGAAAGAAGGAAGGAAGGGAGAAAATAAGGAAGGGAGGAAGGAAGAAAAGAAGGATGGAAGGAAGGAAGGAAGGAAGGAAGGCAGAAAATAAGGAAGGGGGGAAGGAAGAAAAGAAGGATGGAAGGAAGGAAGGAAGGAAGGAAGGAAGGAAGGAAGGAAGGAAGGAAGGAAGGAAGGAAGGAAGGAAGCATGAAGGAAGGAAGGAAGGAAGGAAGGAAGGAAGGAAGGAAGGAAGGAAGGAAGGAAGGAAGGAAGGAAGGAAGGAAGGAAGGAAGGAAGGAAGGAAGGAAGGAAGGAAGGACAGGAGAATGAGGTCATTTAGACCTGAAGACAGTACCAGGGTTAAACTGCTGCTGCTGCTCTTCATTTTAACATCAGTCTAGTGTTTTTATGTCGCTGTCATAGAGCACGTAAGAGGAAGCAGAACACGTAAGTGTTGAAATGGCCCTAGAAAAGGAAAAGACATTGTGAGTATGATCCTGAGCTCCTCTATGATCTACGGCTGGAACCTCAGGCTCTGACGTTGTTTAGCGCTGCTGCAGCTGTTTTGACAGCAGAGCAACATGGACTCCAGCCCCGTTATTTAAACCAACATCTGGTCATCATGCTCATTTCACACTGGACAAAACAACTGGCGGCCCATATTTCCCTGATGATGCTGATGTTGACAGGCCGTCCTGACCGGGAGCCAGCACCGGTCGGCCTCCGCATCAGTTATGAGAAAAGAGCATTGCTCACATTCCTGGACGGACCTGTCCATAAAAGAGCGCTGCTGAAAACATCCTTCCCAATGGAGAAAGCTTTCCTCTGCAAAGTTCAAGTTACACCGAGGGTGAACGTCGAGGAGCTTCCTGTTCAACATTCTGGCACTTTCCAGTGTGACGACCAGTGTTTAATATTGACCACAGATGCAATAATATATTAGTAAAATGTCTCGTAAACAGACTGTGTTTTCATGCATCAATAACCCTTTTAAAACCAGAATATTTGCAATAACCTGAATTTGCACGGCCATGTAAACACCAATAACCCCTTTGAATAACCTGAATTTGCTCATATTTAGGTTTATAAAAACCCCAATATGAGCCCTGGGTTACTCCTTTTAAAACCTGAATATTGGGTCATGTAAACACCAAACAGAATATCCCCATCAAACGGAACAGGAATGTGTTTTCTGCACATGCTCTGTTCACAAGGAATCCTGGTCTTTTGAGTCCAGGAAGTTCTTCTAAACACGGAGAAACCAAGACCAGGAGGAGACTAATCACTTCATAAATGTAATGAAGGATATGAACATTTCTGCATTTGTAGACGGTAGAAAGTACCGGGATAGAAGATTTACAAGAAGGAGAGAGAAAAGTTGTGTGAAGCAGCATTTGTTTTGAATTTGGATACAGGAAGAAGAAGCAGAAATGACGGTAATTGCGTCATGATGTTCTCCGTGCGTCGCTGGTTTGATCCAGATCAAATGTATGTATCTATGTATGCCGTAAAGCAGTCAAAGCCGTAAAAATGTGTAGTTTTTTAGTGTGGCAGGGTTCCTACCATGCTCCTCAAAGTTACATAGTGCCAGTGAAGGAGATACAGACCCCTCAGACCATGACAGAGGAGAAATTAAACCTGTCATTGTTGACATCAGCACGGAGAAAAGACTTTTCAGTCAAAACAATGACAAAAGGTCTTAAAAAAAAAAAAAAAAAAAAACGTCTTACCCACAAGGCCGTAGGAAAGGAACTTGTTGACGGAGGTGAGAGCGAGGCCCGTGATTGGTCCGGTCGTGTCCTCGGAGCGGACAACTTCCAGGAAGGGCCTCAGGAAGACATTGGGTTCAACATCCGAGAGCTCTGGAGGAAAAGAAGACACACTTGGTCAGTCACAGCAACGCAGACAGATATTAGTGATGCCCACCTTTCATTTACACGCTTTTATCTTCCAACCAATGGGACAGCTTCATGTTTATCATGACACATGCATTTCAAAGATCACATACCTCTATCCCTCCCCTGTTTCATGGCAGTCATGAGTTTAAAGCTACTAAAACCAACAAGCCAGAGCCAAATAGTCAACATCGCTGAGAGGAGTGTAATAAAGTTCACTCTGTTACGTTCTGGACCAACAGCAGCGTTAGCCTGGAGGCCAGCCATGAGAAATTACAGGAGGACTAACGGAGACGCAGATGGTCCAAGAGGGAGACTCCTCAAAACAACACTGATATCTTTTTGAACAACTTCAAATAACTAGTCATATGAAAACTGACAGAAAGCTCAGTATGAGCAGTGTTCGCAAAGCCGACGGAGACAAGTAACGGAGCTTTTCCACTAGTACCTACTCAACCCGACTCGACTCGACTCGCCTCAGTTTGGTTCTTCTCCACCAGGGGTCTAACTACCGAGTAGATACTTTTCTGTATCTATTCTGCCGAGGTTCTAAGCTGCTGAGTGGGCTGTATCTGACATCATCACACTACAGGCCACCGATTGGTCGGGGGGTTGGAGTCAGACGTCTGAGTCAGGAGGAGGAAATCAGAGAAAGAGACTCTGACGGATTCTTGTTCATTTTATTTGACGCAAAAGTCTGTTTCATGATCCAACTCTGAGGTGCAGACGTTCATAAACCTGGTGCTGAGGAGAGAATTAAAAAGATCTAGACGACGATAAGGAACGACCAGATCCAGAGTTGGTAGTAACGAGTTACATTTACTCTGTTACATTTACTTGAGTAAGTTTTGGGAAATGTTGTACTTTTAGGAGTAGTTTTGAATCACTATACTTTTTACTTTTACTTGAGTAGATTTGTGAAGAAGAAACTGTTCCTCTTCCTCCGCTACATTAGGCTACGTTGAGCTGTTACTTTTCTTTTATTCATTTTATCCACGTACGCGTCAATCTCATGACATCACTGAGTGATTCTTTGGGAAAAATGTTTGTTTTTGCATGTTTTGTCACATTTACACAGACTCAAACACACACAGAGTTTCTATGAGTTCATGTTTGTTCTAGTTCTGCCTGGTTAAAAAAAGAAAAGTACAAAGGCTTGAAATTTTGTAATACTTGTGCTTAATTTATTTTTTTATTCTGTTATTTTATTTATTTTATTATTTATTAAAGTAATTGAATTTACTTTAAGCTTATTTTAATTTAAGCTATTTTTTTTTATTAATTTTAATGTATTTTATTGATTTAATTCACCTGAAGATGATTATTTTGTACTTTTGTCTGTTTGAATGGTTGTGTTAAAAAAATAAATCAGCCGTTACTCAACAGTTACTCAGTACTTGAGTAGTTTTTTCACCAAGTACTTTTTTACTTTGACTCAAGTAATTATTTGGATGACTACTTTTTACTTCTACTTGAGTCATATTATTCTGAAGTAACAGTACTTTTACTTGAGTACAGTTTTTGGCTCCTCTACCACCTCTGACCAGATCTACCAGGAGCTCTGTCTCTTCATAGCTGCTCACGGCTCCAGCTGACTTTCAGCAGCGCTGAGACAAACTAACAAAAAAAAAGCGTTGCCCCCTTGAAGCTTCTCTCTCTCATTTTTAACTTGGTATCGAACACAAGCCACAGACCCAGCAGCACATCTATCATCTCCTCCAGGTTCTACATCTTTAGTGTTGTTGTCTTCTTCCTTTAGATACACAATCAAATACGTCACAGCAGCTTCTCCAACCTCCTACTTCTGATCTGGGTGTTGAAAAGAAATGAGGGCAAGGTGAGTCGGGCTGAGTAGGTACTAGTGGAAAAGAACCATAAGAGGGAGACACCTCAAACCAATTTACACTGATATCTTTTTGAACCACTTCAAATAACTATTCATATGGAAACTGACAGAAAGCTCAGTATGAGCAGAGTTCCCAAAGGCCGACAGAGCACAAGCAGCACGACCTTCAGAGGCCGTCTTACCCCGGAGAAACCTCCCCTGTACCGTCCGGTGCCGGGTCTCTGCTCACGCCAGCTTCTCACCGGAGAAACGGGTCAAGGCGGGATGCAGAAATACAACCCAGGTAGAACAACAGTGGGGGGAATGAGTGCTGCTCTGTGTCGTACTGGGAGGATTACAGATCTCCACTCAAGAAAGAAAACTTAAATATACAAAGAGAAGTCCAGTGCCTAACCCTGTTTCAAAAGAGCACATGTGACCACCATGTCTGCGTGGAAAATATATCTACTAACCCCTGCGGCTTGTTTAGATATCAAATACCAAAGCATTTTGGAAATTCACATAGTTCCTTTATCAGCTGCCAGGACACTTACAGGCCTTACTTTCACAAGCAAATCTCCTACTTTCAGCCTGACTCAATATTTTTTCATTTTGCGTTGAAATCTTGAAGCCTTAATAAAGTGATAATAAAGTGACAGAGTGTAAATGTATTAAGAACTGGACCAAAAGTAAACAATACCCCATGAAAGATACAATGGAGACATAAACTGGGGAATTAAAAATAAAAATTGGCGTTAACTTGAGAAAGAGCTGGCTGCTTTGATCTGTCCGTCAGCTGCCAGAAAACTTTTTAAAGAGGGCTTTAGTGTCCCATTACGTTACAGTGGGGGGAAAAGCATGTAGTGAGGGTGAGGAGGAGGGTGCTCAAATGAATCTGTCAATAGATCCTGATGAAGACTTTATCACAGGTGATCACCCTGTAAGCGCCGCGGCTGCGTTTCCAAAGACCACAGATTGGAAAACTCAATTGTGTTGTATTGATCTGGCTGGCCATCAGTGCACGGCGGGCTGACTCTAGCGCTGTGTCTGCGGCCATCACCAATCTTCTTAAATAACGTCTAAATACGGGCTCTACACTCCGAGTCAATCTCTCTAGCTTGTGGAGTGGAGTGAAATAAATAACGACGGCTGCAGCCGCGGTGAGACAATCACTCCATAACCAGGTTGACCCCTGGTTGACATTGATCAAAAAATAAATAAATACAGATGAAAAAAAAAGAAAAAGAAAAAAAAAAAAAGGAAAAAGGGAGCAAGATTAATTCAATGTATTTTACTTCAATGGAAAGACCAAAAACCTCCATCTCCCAATTCTTGGTTGAAACACCTGATGTCCTTTTTATATTTAAAAAAATTACATACAGTATTAGGGGTTGCTGTGATAAGTTTTCTTATATTTGGGAACCCATTCTTTCTCTTGTTAATTCTTTGGCATCCTTGGAAGATTAATTTAATTTGATTTAATTATAGGGAAGTGTGATATTGCTAACCATGCCTATTTTTTTAGAGTTCCTCTTATGTCTGTTTATTTTAATTTTTATTTATTTATTTTATTTCATTTTATTTATTTTTTTAATTATTTTTGTTGTTGTTGTTTTGTGTGTCCTGTATTTTATTTTATTACTTTATTTTTCCTATTATTATTGTCTTCAGTCAGAGTTTGATTGGTAATTGGTACTTACTTTGGGACTTGTTTATAATTACGTATTTTACAGTGTGTGTGTTTTGGGGGTTTGTTATGTTAAGTTTTGTGTCTTATTTATTTTACTTTTTTTTTTTGTGTTTCGTGTGTGTGTGGTAAAATATAAAACGGGGTAATCTGTCGGATCCTTTCAAAAATGTTTATTGTGTAGTATGCATTACATCGACTACCCAATAAAGAAACATGGAAAGAAAAAAAAAAAAAAAAAGATGATTTCGATGCACATTGCTATCTGAAGGCTGCACACGGCAGCTAGAGGTGCTGATTTAAAATGCAAGTCCAACTTGAGTTAAGTTTTAATAGGTAATGGAGGCCTGTAAAATGAGCCCATTACGATTAAGCGTGAGCCTAATCCCATCTACCTCCAGCCCAGAGGAACCCCGTCCTTCTGCAGTGAGAGGATCCAGCCATGTGTGGATTACCTCTCCAAATGACCCCGGCAGAGACGGGGAGGGGAGGAAGGGGAGGACGGGTGGACCTTTGCCCCCAGGAGAGCACCTCAGGATGAGGCCGGCTTACTGGAAAACAGAAGCCATCTTTAACACATGCACATCTATTGGCACTGGAGCAGAAAAGGCTTAGGACACGGGGAGCAACAACAGGAGATGAAGCCGAGGTGCACCTTATTGTCCAGATACCAGCAGGAGAAAAAAAAATGTCCGCAAACTATCAGTCGATAAAACACAGTCTGGATCAACTTCCAATCAAACCGTCTCTAGTCAAAGAACACAGTCACTGACTACAGAGAGAGTCGGTTCAAACTATCCACAATCCTACTTTTAGTAGCTACAGTGATACTCTGTACGCTGATACGCTGTGCATACAGACACATATCGGTTTCTAATCTGATTCCATCAATGACTGTGTTTCCATGCATCAATAACCCTTTTAAAACCCAAATATTGGCAATAACCCGAATTTGCACGGCCATGTAAACACCAATAATACCTTTGAATAACCAGAATTTGCTCATATTCAGGTTCTTAAAAACCCCAATATGACCCCTGGGTTACTCCTTTTAAAACCTGAATATTGGGTCATGTAAACGCCAAACGGAATATCCCCATCAAACGGAACATGAATTTGTTTTCTGCACATGCTCTGTTCACAAGGAATCCTGGTCTTTTGAGTCCAGGAAGTTCTTATAAACACGGAGAAACCAAGACCAGGAGGAGACTAATCACTTCATAAATGTAATGAAGGATATGAACATTTCTGCATTTGTAGACGGTAGAAAGTACCGGGATAGCCAGATTTACAAGAAGGTGAGCGAAAAGTTGCACGAAACAGGATTTGTTTTGAATTTGGATACAGGAAGAAGAAGCAGAAATGACGGGAATTGCGTCATGACGTTCTCCGTGCGTCGCTGGTTTGATCCAGATATCCCAAATGATTAATTACCATGTAAACGGAATATTCAGAATGTTTCAGTAACCGGAATATTAGCAATAACCCGAATTTTGACTGCATGTAAACGTAGTCACAGTCACTGACTACATAGAGCAGGGGTGTCAGACTCCAGTCCTCGAGGGCCGGTGTCCCTGCAGGTTTTAGATGTTTCCCTGCTTCATTGCACCATGATACAAGTGACTGTGTCATCAACACAACTATCCAGACTTTGATGACAAGCTGGTGTCGATGATTAATTAGAATCAGGTGTGTTAAAGCAGGGAAACATCTAAAACATGCAGGACACTGGCCCTTCTGGGATTCAGTTTGACACCTGTGACAGAGAGAGTCGGTTCAAACTATCCACGATCCTACTTTTAGTAGCTACAGTGATACTCTGGCTGTGCATACAGACACATATCGGTTTCTAATCTGATACCATCGATGTGTGGAAACAAACATGTTCTCCCAGACATAAAAGTTCTGAAGGTTGTTCACCATAAGCAAACATATGCATTAAGTCACATTTACAGATTAATTACACACATTTAAACTGAAAAGAACAACAATACCAATGTCTTTGTATGTAGCGAAGAAAAAAAAACTTAAAAAAAAAAGGTATAGTCCTTGATGTTGGAGAGCTAGCAAGATTTTGAAAGTGGCACCTCCTCTAAGCCCTGCCCCCTCCCCCCACTCCCGTCAGCGCTCCGTCCAAAGCCACGCCCCCACAAACTTTGGGGGACGCGCATTTGCAGGAGTCGAGTTTTCCAGGACATTTTGGACAGCACATTTTCAACAAAACTACCCCATGTCTCATTCACCTGTAAGCGAGGCCGGTTTTAGGGGGGGGGGAGGGGCAAACGTGCGTCCTGCCCACCCAATCAAAGTTATGGGGATCCTCACAGAATATCTGTACCGTTTCTGATTGGGAGGGCTCTGCGCATCATTTTTAGACAACAATGAACGCATACCGCAAAAGTTGTGTCTCGGTGGAGGGACCCGACGTCCCAGCAAAATGAGCAAAGAAGTGTTCAGAACAGCACACAGAGCACACACTGAAGGCTGATTTATGGTTCCGTTACACCAACGCAGAATGGTGCGCGTCGCCGCGTACCCTACGCCGTAGCCCTACGGCGTACCCGTGGCTCCAGAGCCTGCACGGCACCGCAGCGCACCGCCACCCGCACCGGCGCTCTCCACCCTCGCCGGGATGAAGACGCCTCCATCCCCACGGACCCCCATACTGGGGACCCCCATACGGACCCCCATACTGGGAGAGTCTGAGCCCAGGAGAACCCGTGGGAAGGGGACACGGGGGCCGGAGGCAGCTGGAAGCAGAGAGCAGTGTGCGCATGAGACGGAGAGGGGCGTGGGCGGGACTTAAAATGAAGGCATCTGATTGGTTCTTTCCCCCCTGCCAAGCCTCTGGTCCTCTGACCAATCCGTGCCATTCGGTGCACAAATAACAGATTGGTTAGAGTTTTTACAGGATTAAAGCTCTCAGGGAGGTCGGATTTTTTTCTTTCCTTTTTCTGAACACATTATTCACTGGCTACTCTCGGGATGGAAGGACCATTTCACCCAGTATAACAATAAATGTTTTTGAATACGATTACAGACTATACCTTTAACTCAACGCCTGATAAATTATCATCTGTAGTGGAATAGGTACGACGCTCTAGTGAGTAGTTAGTTCAGTAGTTAGCAGTGATGTTCTCCGTTTGGAGACCTGTGGCCCGTTTGTTTTGTTCCGATTCAGGGGCTAAATCCATACAGTTGTTGCGTTTTTCGTTTGTGGCGTTTGTGTTCACAAGGCAACCGTCTGTAGCGGTTCAAAGCTGTTAACAAATGCCATGAACCAACTGTTCTCTCATTGGTCAGAAATGAACGCGGAAGGAGTTTCCTCTTCCGTCCCCCGGGAAAAACAACAACTATGGAGGTCGAACCACAGTTATGAGTGAGTTGTGTTGGTTGCTGTGTGGATTCTGTCCTCACTGCAAACGAACCGCTCCAGGTCTGGAATGGAAGCGAGCCGAGACCACCTCTCCTAGGAGATCTCAGCTCGCTTGTTTTGTCCCGCATCCGAGCAGGATTGCTTTGTTCACATGTACCAAACCAACCGATCTTTAGGGGGAAACGCTCCCTGTTCCGGAACAACTGCTCCAAACAGGACAGATGTGAAAGCACCCAAAGATGCATTTACGATATATTTACACTTTTGCAGCATACAGTAGTTTTTACTTTGTTGCTTCACGTCCTTGACGGCAGAATGTCTGTGATTATATGTCATCATGAATATACCGTATTTTCCGCACTATAAGGCGCACCTAAAAGCCTTTAATTTTCTCAAAAACCGGCAGTGCGCCTTATAATACGGTAATTTCTGTTACTGTAGCCAGGGGGATTGTGGGTACTGTAGTCGGTGTCGCCGAAGAAATGGCGCTAAAAACGTCAGGAATTGTCACAGATGTTCAAAACAGCAGCGACGCTGACTCGCATAATGGCGACTTTGAGGAGACGGAGCAAAGCTGGTTTTTATTTTGTTAATAAAGTTTGACATACGGTACTTTTCTTCTTGTTTTTTTTTTTGCATTTGCATTTGCTGTAGGATTTTGTAGCATTTCCTGTAGCGCAGCTCCATCAGGTAGATACGTAACTCAACCCCAGCCACTATAGTACGGTATTTTACCAGATATTTAGTGCGCCTTATAATGCGGTGCGCCTTATAGTGCAGAAAATACGGTAATCTCTTTGAGAATGAAGGTGGAGCAGGAGATGAACATTTGCAAGACCAAAATTAATTTTGACAGTATAAAGAAGACCATATTTTAATGGCTTAAAATATTATCTTTCAAAGCCCAGATACATTTTGGGGGAAATGTTAGACAGAAAATGCTAATTACCATACTTAATTTGCATCAAGGAAATTCAATGAAATCATATAAATTGATGTCCTTTTTGGGATTAATAAAGTATTTTTAATTAAACTGAATTCAAATATAATTAGCTGTAACAAAAGAATAATCTAAACCAATCCTTTGGGACGTTGCAGCAGGTAAGTGTGCTGGGCATCGACACAGAGATCTCAGCCGACACAGGAACCACACCATTCCAGAGAAAATGGACAAACATAGTGACATGTTGTGTGAGGATGAACAAAAGCAGGGAGAGGAGGGGTGGACATCTCTGACTGACCGACGCAGCGGTCCAAAACCAAACACTGATGGTTATTGATCTGGACCTCTCTGGAGGCTAACATTAAGAGTAAGGGTCCTTGATTGCAGTACCAAAGCTCCCCATACTGAGGAAAAAGACAGTGCTTTAACAAGACCAGCCCTGCTAAATGAAATCCCGGGAGAATTCGGCTGTTTATCTGCTCAACAAAGTCTTGCACAACAGTATTTTTATCTATCTGTTGTGAGAAGTTTGATAAATGTCAAAGTAGCCTTGTTTTTCCCTTATTTCATTCATACTTCTATTCTGCCTGGGTCCCTGTGTTTTTCCTGAATGGGACCAAAAGTTGTGGAAGGGGCAATTAGGAGGGAACAATGCTATGGAGCTCCATATGGTCATTTCATGGGGCCACACTGGTATTTTATAGACGCCTCAGTGCAACCTAAACAGGCAATTTGAAAAGCCCCGGAGAAATTAAAACTTTTTCAAATGCTTGGGAGGGCTGCTGTAATGACCACTACAGGAGAGCATTTCCTTACGGGGCTTGTGGAATATAGTTTGCATTTGTATTTACACAAGCTCTAGTCCTGGGTTGTTGAGGAAAGAAGAATGAGCAGCAAGCAGAGAAACTGTAGAATTACAAGGAGCCAAAAGCTCCAACAGCCTAATCAATCAGCCCCTGGGTAAAGATGTGTCACTTCATAAGGGAGCAGCAGCTACCCATTTTAATGGAAAACCCCAGGTCTGAAAACGTTGGGATGATGAGTAAAATAATGAATAAACCCGTATTTTATTTACAGTAGAACCTAGAAAACATCAAATGATCAAAGGGAAGCATGTCACCATGTCATTGAAAACAATCATTTTGAATTTAAGCAACAATACAGCTCCGAAACGAAAAGCTGTAAGAGTAAGTGATACTAATAAATACAAATATCTGGAGGAACATCTACACCTGACTATTTGAACAGTCAACAGTTGAAATTCCTGTTTCATTTATCTCTTTTAAAGAAGTAATTTATTTTGTACAGGTTGTATTTATGTACTTATATTACATAAATACAATATATATATATATATATATGTGTGTGTGTGTGTGTGTGTGTGTGTGTGTGTGTGTGTGCAGCTGAATTTTTTTGTATCTAATTCGTATTTATTTTCCTTTTGAGTTATTTTATTTTTAATAGTAACTTATTTATTACACTGGCTGCTTTAAAGGAAGTAAAATATGTCTCAGTTCTAAATTGAGACAAGCTCTCCCGCTGAACAAAAATATGAAAATGTGTTTACGTGGTCAGAAAAATAAGGGCATTTTAAGTTCTCAGAAGTATGTATCGAAAAATATTCTTTATATAAGATTATATATGAATACATGGATCTAGACCAGTCGTCTATAGCAGATTAAATAGATATCGCACAGAATGGACAGATAAGAGATGGTGAGATTATTCAATTAACCGGTATCTCACAAACTAGTGTGAGGACAGTATTACACAGAAATGAAATCAAATTAAATTTAAAATAACCAACATTGTGGCAAAATGTCTCACTATTAACATCCAATTATTTCACCACGTTCAATTGTTACAAAAAAAAAACTGGGTCCGCAAACCCTTGTTTTGTGTCATGGTGAGTATGTGTTGTGGTCTCTACCACGTTAAAACCGATAAGCAAACTGAACGGCTGACGTGTTTCCTGAACTACTCTGAGTTTCTACTGCATTTCCACTACAGCTAGCAACTACCAGATGGGTGGCATTAAAAAAAAGACGGACCAGTAATCCCATCCTCACTTCTTCCATCATCATTCAAATATTAAAACTTAGATCTCTAAAAGTGTGTGAGAGTAGTAATTAGCACAAAAGGAAAAAAATGTTGTATCATATTTACGCAGTTCTTTTTAGCAGAACTGTGTATCATAACATAAAGCAGGTGCAAAGGAGGGGAAAAAAAGCATGACTTCATTACCGAATGCTGCCTGGTCCACAGCATGTCGGCCACTGTGCTGGTCTGCACCTGTTATCCTGAACATAAAATGTATTTTCTTTGCTGCATATTTTGCACAGAGACCACATTATTCCACTGGGGAGCTGGCCAAGCCCGAATGTCCACTTAATGTGTTTCACGGCCTGCACTTCCCCTGTGTTGGAAGACATACTTCATATTCAGTACATTTGAACAATTCTAAACCAATTTTACTTTATTTTAAGTATGGTTATATATATATATATAAATATACACATATCTGGCACAATGACAAGAAAAAGTTTGGACGGCCTTAGACATAAAATGTGATCTGATCATCTAAGTAACAATAACAGACACTCAAAGTAACAAAAGACAAACTATTATCATTCCTTGTGTCTGTACTGAACACACCTGTTGAGCTTTCCCAGGAACCCCTGGAGATAAGACGTTCATAACTCACCCTCCTTTGTCAGCAGTGACTTTGAACAAACTCTTCCAGTATCAGTAGATCAGAGCTGAAGAACCTTCAGCAGCAATTCTGGATCATTCCTCGTTCCAGAACCGCTTCAGCTCAGACACATCTGTATGATCTCTGGTGTGAACAGCTTCAGCTCAGACACATCTGTAGGACGTCTGGTGTGAACGGCTTCAGCTCAGACACATCTGTACGATCTCTGGTGTGAACAGCTTCAGCTCAGACACATCTGTAAGACGTCTGGTGTGAACGGCTTCAGCTCAGACACATCTGTACGATCTCTGGTGTGAACAGCTTCAGCTCAGACACATCTGTAGGACGTCTGGTGTGAACGGCTTCAGCTAAGACACATCTGTAGGACGTCTGGTGTGAACGGCTTCAGCTCAGACACATCTGTACGATCTCTGGTGTGAACAGCTTCAGCTCAGACACATCTGTAGGACGTCTGGTGTGAACGGCTTCAGCTAAGACACATCTGTAGGACGTCTGGTGTGAACGGCTTCAGCTCAGACATCTGTAGGACGTCTGGTGTGAACAGCTTCAGCTCAGACACATCTGTAGGACGTCTGGTGTGAACGGCTTCAGCTAAGACACATCTGTAGGACGTCTGGTGTGAACGGCTTCAGCTCAGACACATCTGTACGATCTCTGGTGTGAACAGCTTCAGCTCAGACACATCTGTAGGACGTCTGGTGTGAACGGCTTCAGCTCAGACACATCTGTAGGACGTCTGGTGTGAACGGCTTCAGCTCAGACACATCTGTAGGACGTCTGGTGTGAACGGCTTCAGCTCAGACACATCTGTAGGATGTCTGGTGTGAACGGCTTCAGCTCAGTACAGATGTTCGGCTTCAGCTCAGACACATCTGTAGGACGTCTGGTGTGAACGGCTTCAGCTCAGACATATCTGTAGGACGTCTGGTGTGAACGGCTTCAGCTCAGACACATCTGTAGGACGTCTGGTGTGAACGGCTTCAGCTCAGACACATCTGTAGGACGTCTGGTGTGAACGGCTTCAGCTCAGACACATCTGTAGGACGTCTGGTGTGAACGGCTTCAGCTCAGACACATCTGTAGGACGTCTGGTGTGAACGGCTTCAGCTCAGACATATCTGTAGAACGTCTGGTGTGAACGGCTTCAGCTCACATCTGTAGGACGTCTGGTGTGAACGGCTTCAGCTCAGACACATCTGTAGGACACCTGGTGTGAACGGCTTCAGCTCACATCTGTAGGACGTCTGGTGTGAACGGCTTCAGCTCAGACACATCTGTAGGACGTCTGGTGTGAACGGCTTCAGCTCAGACACATCTGTAGGACGTCTGGTGTGAACGGCTTCAGCTCAGACACATCTGTAGGACGTCTGGTGTGAACGGCTTCAGCTCAGACATATCTGTAGAACGTCTGGTGTGAACGGCTTCAGCTCACATCTGTAGGACGTCTGGTGTGAACGGCTTCAGCTCAGACACATCTGTAGGACACCTGGTGTGAACGGCTTCAGCTCACATCTGTAGGACGTCTGGTGTGAACGGCTTCAGCTCAGACACATCTGTAGGACGTCTGGTGTGAACGGCTTCAGCTCAGACACATCTGTAGGACGTCTGGTGTGAACGGCTTCAGCTCAGACACATCTGTAGGACGTCTGGTGTGAACGGCTTCAGCTCAGACACATCTGTAGGACGTCTGGTGTGAACAGCTTCAGCTCAGACACATCTGTAGGACGTCTGGTGTGAACAGCTTCAGCTCAGACACATCTGTAGGACGTCTGGTGTGAACGGCTTCAGCTAAGACACATCTGTAGGACGTCTGGTGTGAACGGCTTCAGCTCAGACACATCTGTAGGACGTCTGGTGTGAACGGCTTCAGCTCAGACATCTGTAGGATCTCTGGTGTGAACAGCTTCAGCTCAGACATCTGTAGGACGTCTGGTGTGAACGGCTTCAGCTCAGACACATCTGTATGATCTCTGGTGTGAACAGCTTCAGCTCAGACATCTGTAGGACGTCTGGTGTGAACGGCTTCAGCTCAGACACATCTGTATGATCTCTGGTGTGAACAGCTTCAGCTCAGACACATCTGTAGGACGTCTGGTGTGAACGGCTTCAGCTCAGACACATCTGTAGGACGTCTGGTGTGAACAGCTTCAGCTCAGACACATCTGTAGGACGTCTGGTGTGAACGGCTTCAGCTCAGACATCTGTAGGACGTCTGGTGTGAACAGCTTCAGCTCAGACACATCTGTAGGACGTCTGGTGTGAACGGCTTCAGCTAAGACACATCTGTAGGACGTCTGGTGTGAACGGCTTCAGCTCAGACACATCTGTACGATCTCTGGTGTAAACAGCTTCAGCTCAGACACATCTGTAGGACGTCTGGTGTGAACGGCTTCAGCTCAGACATATCTGTAGGACGTCTGGTGTGAACGGCTTCAGCTCAGTACAGATGTTCGGCTTCAGCTCAGACACATCTGTAGGACGTCTGGTGTGAACGGCTTCAGCTCAGACACATCTGTAGGATGTCTGGTGTGAACGGCTTCAGCTCAGACACATCTGTAGGAGGTCTGGTGTGAACAGCTTCAGCTCAGACACATCTGTAGGACGTCTGGTGTGAACAGCTTCAGCTCAGACACATCTGTAGGACGTCTGGTGTGAACGGCTTCAGCTAAGACACATCTGTAGGACGTCTGGTGTGAACAGCTTCAGCTCAGACACATCTGTAGGACGTCTGGTGTGAACGGCTTCAGCTAAGACACATCTGTAGGACGTCTGGTGTGAACGGCTTCAGCTCAGACACATCTGTAGGACGTCTGGTGTGAACGGCTTCAGCTCAGACACATCTGTAGGACGTCTGGTGTGAACGGCTTCAGCTCAGACACATCTGTAGGACGTCTGGTGTGAACAGCTTCAGCTCAGACACATCTGTAGGACGTCTGGTGTGAACAGCTTCAGCTCAGACACATCTGTACGATCTCTGGTGTAAACAGCTTCAGCTCAGACACATCTGTAGGACGTCTGGTGTGAACGGCTTCAGCTCAGACACATCTGTAGGAGGTCTGGTGTGAACGGCTTCAGCTCAGTACAGATGTTCGGCTTCAGCTCAGACACATCTGTAGGACGTCTGGTGTGAACGGCTTCAGCTCAGACACATCTGTAGGACGTCTGGTGTGAACGGCTTCAGCTCAGACACATCTGTAGGACGTCTGGTGTGAACGGCTCTCCTCAGACCACTTTACGGCATCTCTATGAGCCGAGAACTTTCACTGGATCAATCCAAAAGCTAGATTTTACTTCCATGTTTAGGGTCGTTGTCCTACTACATCGCCCAACCTCTATGAAGCTTCAGCTGGTGGAAAGACACCCTGACATTCCTGGAGGAGATTTTTGTAGAATTGGGAACTCATATTCCCCTCCACCATGGCCATAGTCAACAAAGCAAACCCAAATCAAGATATTCATTCAATCATACTCTGCTTTTTTATTTTTCTAGTCCACAAAATCATGTTCCCAGTAAGCGCCAAGAATATACATAATTGTTTTTATTTTGGGGGAGGAGTGCTCTGCCATGGGGTCCTTGCCTGTTCAATAACATCGATATGTTGGCCTCATTAATACAGATATTTGACAGTTCCAGTGATGTCTTCAAGCCTTTAGATGCCACTTCTGGGTTTTGCTTTTCCTCACTGCAGATTCTGTGTTGCATCTTTTAAGTATGTCTCCAGTTCTAGAAAGTTTGACATATTGTGAACGGGACGGGTGGATGCTTAAACACTGGAAGATGGATTTATACCAGTTTTTTAGCTATAAACTGGTCAGCTATTCTTGATTGCATGTCTTCAGAGATCACCAGATGTTTATACTTTCCCTCACAGTTCTGTCACTTTAACTTGAGCTGACCACATATAGCCTCTTTACATTGTCACATGAGGTGCAAAAGTGTTTCTCCATACTGTCACAAAGACTCACCCTTTGGACTCAGTAACCTCAAGTTATCACCTCTTTGTTCAGAAAAGCAAACAACAGACAGCAAGAGGCACTATTTGCTTCTCATAGTTAAGATACGTACCCTGGACAATGTCAGTGATTAAGATGTTCGATGGGGAAACAAAGGCTGGCAATTCTTATATAGGCTACGTTTGTAGTGCATCTCTTCTTATTCGCATTACTTGGTTAACGTGGTAGGGATGTTGCCATTCACTTTAGATTCTGAACATTAATTGAGAACTGATTCATGAATTAGAAAATCTTCAATCGATATGGAGATCCAACTACTGCAGCAGAAAAAGCAAACAGTCCTCATCTTCCGTGAAGGCCAACATCCAGAGATACGTCATGTTCCACAAAAGTCCCAAGAAAGAAGGAGCAGCATGTGACTCAATCATAACTTCAAAAATGAAAGTACACTAGTAATATATTGTATATAGTTGGAACTTTCATACAAAAAGTAGCCGAGCAAATGAAATATCCCAAAAATCCTGGCAAATTCTTAATGGTAAGAAAAAGTGGGGCGGGGGTTAAGGGTGAAGCAGCCAGCACTGAAACAAAGCTGTGGGGAGAGGATGTGTGCTCGGGAGTGTGTGTTTTCATCCTTATTTGTTTCACCTGCTGCACTCCTTCAGCTCCCCACTAATGGAATTCCCGTGGGGGTGGGAGGGATTCCAGAAACCATGCACTGTACGGGCCCATTCTGCTGGGTCCACACAAGGCACAACATACCACTGAAACCCAGACTCACTAATGCAACTACACTCTGTGTGCAGTTGTATACTACTCTGGGGGATGCTGGTGTAATGCTTACAAAATGCTGCCGGACAGCTGTCTATTCACAAGAAACACTGTCACAAGTTATTCATTAAAAGGCCTCATTTCTTTTTAGAATTAGTGAGGTGCTAGATGGTTCCTGAAAAGCTGGACAGGTAGGCTGATGACCCAGCAGCTGACCTAGGGCGCTGTAGGAGGCGCGTCAGGCACGTTTGCCCAGCAGGATTAACACCTACCTGTACAATCAATCTGATCTCTGGGTAACCAGTGACGACTGCGAAAGGGCAGTTGACGTCCAGGAAAGTCTGGATGACCGCAGGAAAGTCTGTACCGTGAGTGGGCGGCTAGTTACCCAACCCACTAGTTTCCTAACCAGGAGGCACCCAATAATAACTACGAAGACAAAAAAGAAGAAACAACCCGAAGGCCCTCCGAGAAGCGGGATGGAAGATGGGCCGAACAGGACTGACTACACGGTAACGAACAGAACAAACATTGACAACAAGACTATGACCTTCAGATTGTGTAGGTGTGGTTGGGGGAAAGTGACCACATACAGGGTCTACGAATTCACCAGGGGAGAAAGAAGAAGGAGAGCAAGAGGAAAGGCATACAACATCCTTGCACTGCTGCGGCAGATCAGACAAGCAGGACCCCCAGCCGGGGATAGAACCACAGCACCGAGGGTCCTAACGTTGTTGTTGGCGCGCAGACAGAGGAGGAAGATCCCCCTGTGAGAAGCAGTACTCCCCTGGCATGTGAGCTGGTAGAAGTGAGACCTCTCAGTCCCCTAGCCACCCAGCAAATAGAAAACAGGGAACCAGGAAGAAAGAGCTTCATCAAGTGGCCCAAAGCAAGTGAGGTGAAGAACAACGGGAGCTGAGTTCCGAAGGGAAACCAAGGCCCTCGCTGAGGAAGCGGAGGAAAGGACGTTTCTGGCTGTGGCTGAGGAGAAGGGATAAGATCTGGGGGTCTAAGCAATAGTATGGGTCAGCTGCGGGGGGGGGGCAGGTGGACGTCCCTGCTACCGCTCCGCCACCAGGAGGTGTTCCGGGGTTAAAGCGAGCGAAACTCCGATGAGCGGTGGTCCCCGGCTGATGACCCTGCAGCTGACCTGTAGCTGTAGGAGGCGCGTCAGGCACGTTTGCCCAGCAGGATTAACACCTACCTGTACAATCAATCAATCAGTGCTGTGGTGCAGTTCTGCTGCATGACACCTACCCAACACACCACAATCACAGTTGGTACAACTGGGATTCAGCCCCAAGTTCTGGTTGCAGCCATGAGCAGTTGAACTACAGTAGTGTTGGTGGTTAACATCACTGGTGAATCTGGGCATTACATCCAACATAACCACACAACGATCATACACCCATTTACTTCCACTTACTGGCCACTTTACACCTTGTCAGTATGGGTTGGACCCCCTTTTGCCCTCAGAACTGCCTTAATCCTTGAAATAGCTGAGCAATTAGTGTTGGTACCGTTGAGATGTCACAACATATGTATGTAATTATGGAGAACCATTGGGATATTGCTTATTAAGACCATATTGTATTAGACCATAGTCTAAGTTGTTATCTTTGTTATACTGCATATCAATGTATTTGTATCAATATAAGATCCTACTTAAATAGCAATAGTCATTTAAAAACGCAACAAGTGGTCAGTACAGACTTCCAAAACACTGGTACGTCCCTAAACACTACAAACTATTTTCTCACATAACTAAACCACTTGATCAACATCCTGAATTGTATGATGTGAAAGATGTCCTTGTGTTTTAAGGTATTTCATATCTAAGCTCTAAAACAGAGAAATGAACAAACTAGAAAAGACCTCTGTAGACCTTCAATCCTCTCGGTGTACAGTAGGTTCACTAATGTTGATGAGATCTGTCTTAATGCTTGTAGAACAGACATAAAAGCAGCGTCCACCGGAGAGCTCTGCCATCCCGTTTCATCCCTGCCTCTCTCTGTGAACCGCTCATTTGAATGTAACCATTCACAGCACAGCTCATCAGTATTAATAGGCCAATACCACAGTATTTAGACGTGATGCAAGCTTTATACCCGCCCAGCATTGACAGCAAATCCTCTGTGTGTGTTTAATAAATCGCACCAGTTAGGTGGGATGGCTTAGTCTCAAGTCACTTAATGACTATATTATGAGCCTCTGCATTAAGAGGGATTAATACTAATCTTGGCTGTTTCAGTTTACCCTGGGTTGAAGAGGTGGGTGGTTTGGGGAAATAACAGAGCAACGTGTGTTCCCCCAGCAGGCACTTTGTAAACCACTTCGCAAGCACTGCAAAAGTACATTACTCAGTTGATTTTGCATGCTGATCAATGCCAAGTCAGCTTAGCTGAGGATCCGTCTCCATGACTTACACAGTCTTAAAAAAAAAAATGCATTACCACTTTTAACTCCTCCTAAAGGCCTATTTATGGGATAAATGTTCTAAAATGAAATATATGAGTTAAAATGAGTACCTTTCTGCAACTCCAAGGTGTATTTGAATGAATTTGGGATCCAATAAAAAAGGTAACAAATGTGAGATTACGAAAGAAGCGTAAAATGAAGTAGGCTTTACTTATTACTGGGCCAGCAATAAATAGAAACAATACATGAAACAACAAAAATTACATTAAAAAAAAAACATTCTGTATTTCAGTACCTTTAGAGCAAATCTCCATTTGGATTCATTCAGTGAAGAGACTTATGTTAACAAGATCAAACAAATGTTTGTATATGTAGTAGGTTTTTAAAGCAATGCGAGTATTTACCAAAAGCTCTAGCTGACCACCTACTATACAGGACAGTCTCAGAAAATTAGAATATTGTGATAAAGTCCTTTATTTTCTGTAATGCAATTAAAAAAACAAAAATGTCATACATTCTGGATTCATTACAAATGAACTGAAATATTGCAAGCCTTTTATTATTTTAATATTGCTGATCATGGTTTACAGTTTAATAATAAGATTCCAGAATATTCTAATTTTTTGAGATAGGATATTTGAGTTTTCTTAAGCTGTAAGCCATGATCAGCAATATTAAAATAATAAAAGGTTTGCAATATTTCAGTTGATTTTTTAATTAATCCAGAATGTATGACATTTTTGTTTTTGTAATTGCATTACAGAAAATCACAATATTCAAATTTTCTGAGACAGTCCTGTAAATACCACCAGTCAAACGTTGGAACACACGTTTCCATTCTTTGAATCGAAAAGTGTGTATCATTCCTTTTTAGAACACATTTCACAGACACCAGTCAAAAAGTGCTTTACAATAAAAACACAACAGCAATAGTTTTTAGTTTTTTAAGCAATAGTGTAACACAAGTGTATACAAACTTGACTGGCAGTGTATGTGTGGAAGTGTAAATGTGTAAATGTATTAATTCCTTTCAACTTTAACTGTTTTGGGTTCGTCTATGTCTCTCTTAAAAATGTCTGCTCTGCACCTCCATGTGGATCAAACGCTGAGTTCTGCGGGTCTTCACCAGGCCATAGCTCAAGAATAGCTTGACTCATTTAAATGGTCAACACCACTATGGAAACTTCATAGCCAATAGTATCGATGGACAGTTCACGTTCTCATGTTGGCAATATAACAGTTCATATATAATCCTATAATAATAATAATAATAATAATAATAATAATAATAATAATAATCGGTAAAAACAGGATTCAAGTTTTCGGGGAGGAGCACTCAGTTCACCTTCTAGTGCAAAGCTTTTCCCAGTAGCAGAAATGGTCTGAAACAAACTGTTGGAATCAGCAAAAGGGACTTGGCATAATATGAATTTTGTGGAATTTTGCACCGGAATGATTTCACTGGATGAAGCAACTAATGTTCGGCAACATTTTTTTGACATTTTGTTAATGCAAACTTTAGTTTGGGAAGTCCTTCATATCCATTTTCCTTTGGGTGACAATATGGAGCTCCTGGCAATTGTATTAACACGTCACTTTCTTTTATGCTTGTGAACAATATTTGTGAGTCTAAAGGTACTGCCAACTGGGAAACTTCACCATACCACAACCATATTATCATGTTGGGGCCGGTCACTTCTGCAGGGCTCTCCTTCATTCAATGAGCCATTCAGATTTGTAGCATACTGAGGTTTTGGGGCATTAGCTAATGCCCTCTTAAAAGGAGCTTGAGGCAGGATTTATGAAAAAAATGTGTATACGTTTTAAGTTTTCTAGTAATAATGTCAGATGAAGCGTTCCAAACCAAAAAGAATGAGCCCTCTAGCGTATCTCTCCGTTGCCTTGAACAGGCTGTGTGCTGCAAAATGTGCTGCAATTCCGGACCGCTGTCCTGCGGATGTGACGTCACATGCACATTCTCCCTGTTCTCCCGTGCCGGCTTCTCTGTTGGCTGCAGTACCCCCGACGGCCGTCGTGGCGAAGGGTGGCACTAATGAGTCTCATTTCTTAAGGAGGAGCCTCATGCTCCTTTAAGGGAAGAATATACTTACTGTTCAGTACGCAAGCGCATCATGGCCGACACGCGTATCTTGCGTTAGTTTCACCCGTCGCCATGCACATTCTCCAAAAGACACTGAACGTGTACGCGACCTGCAGTTCTGGCTTTGCCCAAGAGTGGCGCTGGTCCAGGTCAGAGCACCAGCTGACTACACGTCGTCAAACGAAGCTGATGACATGCGGAAATATTACTAGTGTTTCCAGTCATCGATTGCCCGCAATGGCAAGAAAAAGGTAGGCGAACTCTCCAGTCTCCCGATGGCTTTGGATCTGCGGTCTGACATACCACCTCTGATGGCGCTGGCGCCGTTTCCTTTGCAGAGATCGCAACCAAAGCAATGTTATAATCTCCTCTTCATCCAATGGTGTCATGTTCTTTACTTGTTCGTTGTTATAATCTGCTACTGCTGCTGCTACTAGTACAGCTACCACTAAATATTTCATTACTTTTCCAGAGTTGCTCTGCCTACTGCCCCCAACCGGTTATCTCAGGGGTGGTACGCGAGCAAGGTTACAGTTTGTTGTGAGCGAGAACGGACGCAAAGTGTTTTCGCCCCCTTAAGATCCCACTACAGCATTTCACTTGGGTTGAGGTCTTGACTTTAAGTTGACCATTCAAAACCATCAATGTTTTATAACTTCACTTTTGTGATAGTCTTTTTTTGTGTGCTTCAGATGCTTTGCACTCTCACACTAGAACACTAGTCCAATTGCTTGGACTTTGTCTTTTTCTCTTGGAATCATGTAAACACACATACTGTATGAAGGCTAATTAAACATCTGCTTTTATAGGGGTGTAGCTGATGATCCGTTCATTCAGGCTTGTTAAACAGCAGCATCTAGCTGCAAATCACCACGGGGGTTTCACTTGTTTGATTTCTTCTGGGTTCATTTTGTTTAATAAATAATGGCACATAAAAAAAAAAAGAGAAAAACAACCTTTTAGACACGACTGTAAAAAACTGTTAGCTGAAATGCAGATGAGGAAACTTTAAGTATTTGGGAATAAAACTGCCAACCAACCATTTTACCATCAATTCAATTAATCCAAGGTGGGAAAAGTATGTACTGGAAGTGTGACACACAAAATGTTAACTGAATGTTACTTATGCACAGATTTATGTTTGCATCCCAGCTTAGAGCTGAAGAACAGATCTCAGTTAAAGCATTGCCTGCAAGAAAGAGGAGGTGGAATAAGCCACTTGACTGCTCCACTCCCTGAAATGCATCATTAAACAGGGACATACAGTATAAAGAAGCACAGTGACTATGTTTACATGCAGTCAAAATTCGGGTTATTGCTAATATTCCGGTTACTGAAACATTTGAATATTCCATTTACATGGTAATTAATCATTTGGGATATCTGGATCAAACCAGCGACGCACGGAGAACGTGATGACACAATTACCGTACCGTCATTTCCGCTTCTTCTTCCTGTATCCAAATCCAAAACAAATGCTGCTTTGCGCAACTTTTCTCTCACCTTCTTGTAAATCTTCTATCCCGGTACTTTCTACCGTCTACAAATGCAGAAATGTTCATATCCTTCATTACATTTATGAAGTGATTAGTCTCCTCCTGGTCTTGGTTTCTCCGTGTTTATAAGAACTTCCTGGACTCAAAAGACCAGGATTCCTTGTGAACAGAGCATGTGCAGAAAACACATTCCTGTTCCGTTTGATGGGGATATTCCGTTTGGCGTTTACATGACCCAATATTCAGGTTTTAAAAGGAGGAACCCGGGGCTCATATTGGGGTTTTTAAAAACCTGATTATGAGCAAATTCTGGTTATTCAAAGGGGTTATTGGTGTTTACATGGCCGTGCAAATTCGGGTTATTGCTAATATTCAGGTTTTAAAAGGGTTATTGATGCATGGAAACACAGTCTATGTCTCTGTATTCAACAGGTTGCGTTCTCCCTAGCAGCACAAAGTAACTCCACAAGAGCTTTGGAAGGGACATTTCTCCCCGCTGATGCCTCCCAGGCCCCATGGTGGGGAAACATTAAAGCCTATCGTGTTTATCCCCACAGGGGCACTGAAATGCTCCGCTCAGAGTGGCTGTAGATGGCCCGGGTTGGCTTAGCAAACCAAGGCGACAACTGTCAGAAATTACCCCCCTGGGGGCATGAATGTCAGCCCCAGTAGGTGCAGGGAACGGAGAACAACCACAGGGCTGCCAGGCCAAACCTCGCACAGTCAGGCTGCTGTGCTTTTAGCAGTAAAAGGGATTCCATTTGAGATTTTTTACTTGTCCATTCAGATAAAAATGAGCATCCTAATTAAGCTACTCTAATAAGAGTGCTTAACCACGTAGAAAAAGTTTTGAATCTCTTGAGCCCCTTTTCTTCTGCTTCCACAAAAGTTTCCCTGTTTTTCTTAGCGTGTCGATTTGAGCGGGGGCTGAGTGGCTGAGAAGGAGAGAGAAAATTGAGCCACTTCTCTGCTGTTCACATGGCAGTTCAGCTCCACTTATGTAGAAAGTGCACTTCCCCAGGGCTTGCTGTTTGTCATAAAACATCTCTCAGCACATAATTTAACCAAACCTGAGAGGCAAAGAGTTAAAAAAAAATGAAATACAAACATAATTTAGCTGAGATTTCTAGAGTGTACGGCTGCCGCTGGTCGCCATAAGTGTAGTAATTCTAAACCGAGGTGCAGTCGTGCCTCCTCAAAAGATGATAATCGTCAGACAGCTGAGCAAATGGGATTGGATCCAGAAAGTGCATTATCTTTACGAATGCATGACAAAATGTTGTACCCAAAGCTTGAGAGATATAAAAGGTTTGTAAACACTTGCTCATTTTGTGGAGTAAAATAAAAAAAACTAAAAGAGGAATAGAACCTCACATGAAGATAGCCATAACTGTTTCACCACGCCATTATTCGTTTAACAAAAATTAAGCCAAAGGAAAGAAAATGTGGACACTATCATGTACCCCCTTACTGCTCCCGTGGGATTTAAGAGGGTAAGTTGCAGCCAGGTGCAACTTTTCATGAACAGATCATCAGTAAGTTAGCTGACCTCTATAAAAGCTCATGTTTTGACAGTCCGCTTGTTTGGAGCATTTCGTTGTGCGTTTAAACAAAAAGTCAAGAAGGAAAGACATAAGCAATGGTCTTACGGAAGCAGTTGTTGCAGCACTTCAAGTCATAAAGGAAACAACTATTTCAAATTACCGGTTAAAGCAAATGGTAGAACAAGCAGCTTTTGCATCATGCTAGTATTTTACATTTTATTTTAAACTTTTTTTTTCTTTTTGGCTTCTTTTTTTATATTTACTAGAGAGAAAAACTAGAAAATACTAGGGCCCAGGATGATTTATATTAAGTTCTTAAAAAAAGAAAAAACAAAAAGTAGAAAGTAAATGTACACAAAAACATGGAGGTAAAAGAGAGGATCATGATTGTTGGAGTCTCCACTTCCTTTGGCTTTCATCAAGGTCTTTGGAAGGCTTAGGTTAGAACCACTTGCAGTACTCTGATCAATTTACGTGTGTGTGTGTGTGTGTGTGTGTGTGTGTGTGTGTGTGTGTGTGTGTGTGTGTGTGTATATTACCAAAATGCATCATCACTGCAGTGTCAACATGTAGAGCATCGTGAGACAGGTTAGTTTTACCCGGTACCCGACGTGTTGTGTGCAATAGTATCGCAAAAATGAAACAGAAGAATGATTGCAATAAATGATGTATTTCTTAGAGCCATGCATTCATGCTCAGCCTATCCACAATATACCTGGCCAATCATTTATGTGGTATTCACTGTTTCTTTTCTTTTCTTTTTACTCGTCCTTTTGTCTTAAACCAGTTAATTGTCAGGTGGATATAAATTGGTTATTTTTTAATTGTTTATTTTTTTAATTCATATCACCGTAACCAATTGTCAACAATGTTTTTCTGGTAATGTTTAGGCCGATATCGTCACATCTGCCTCAGGTCTAAACCATTTACATTTTTTTTTTTTTGTTTTTCTATTCGTTTTGTTTTGGGTTTTTTTTGCTCCTCTGCATTTGCTGCTCTTTCAAACATGTAGACTTATTCTTCCCCATAAAGTTGGTTTCTGCAGTGTAATGCGTCTCCCTCACATCAGTCCCGTTCTGCACACGCAAGGCTGCGCCTATCCAATCCAACTGGCATCACGGCCATGGAATGCTGAAGTCCACATTTTTCCCATTCAGCAAGGAAAAACGGCCTTTCAGAGCCAATCAGCTAGAAATGTTGCTTTGTTTTTATTTTCGACTGAACTTCCTGGAACCCATTATGGAGCTGTCAGGGATGTATATTTAGCTATGGCAACACAGGGCCTCCTCGCCCCCTTGCGCCACTGGTCATGTCACCTCTGATAAACAGAAAAACAGTTGGTTATCCCTTTTGTCACCTTAAAAGAAAATGGTGCTGCATGTCTCAACACCATAATGTGTGCACCGCTACACGAAACAACGCTGCAAACGTTGGCAGGTGGAGAGATTCTAGATAAATACGTGGCATTTATACTATGTCTACTTTCTAAATGATCATTGATAAAGTCTTAAATTATGTCACAAGTGTTGACTGCAGTACTTTCACCATGAATCTTGTTTATATAATAATTGCTCGGGGGTTTATGTTTATGTTTATGTTCATGTTCTGGATCTCTGGAAAGCGTCTAGAGACAACATCTGTTGTATTAGACGCTATATAAATAAAATTGAATTGAATTGAATTGAATCTGTTAATTCCATCACATAGATCACATTATGGTCACATAAACCTACTTGTTTACTGTGGAGTGCTGACAATTACCATGAGCAGAGACATGTATAGTAGGTGGTCAGCTAGAGCTTTTGGTAAATACTCGCACTGGTTTAAAAACCTACTCCATTTACAAACATTTATTTGATCTTGTTAACATAAACAGATACTGTAGTATACTGCAAAAATGGTTCTGGCATTCATGATCATATACAACCAACCACATTACATTAGAAAACAAAAAACAATATGGAAATGACTAAAATATAGTCAAAAATAAGTCATTCTTACATATACTTTAGACCCCCCCCCCCCCCCCCCCTTTCAATTCTCATTTTATTTGTTAACATGAATCCAGTTTTCTATTTCAGGCTTGTAACACATTATAGAGGGAATTAGGTGCAAATAAATAGAACATTACATTAAAAAAAAGTGTCAAAAGATGATTTCGGTTTGGTGTATTCTCTACAATTTGTGATCAAACTGTAACACCTAGCTATCACACAGCCATCTTTGGTGTACCACCTCCGGGCTGTAAAGTCTCAAAATTACAGGCAAATGTCTTAGCATTTGCTTCTCTGCTTGCACGCAGACTTATACTTTTTAACTGGAAATCAAGGGTAGCCCCGTCATTCCTACAGTGGCTGAGGGATGTACTATCTTTCTTACCGTTAGAGAAACTGACATACAAGATATGTAAAGCCCGCAAAAACTTCACTTTGGCCTGGAGTCCATTTATAGAATTTGTTGAAAGCTTTCACTTCCAATGAAGGATTGTATTTGTTTTTGCTTCTGTGTATCTATTTACTTTTGTTTGTTCATTAATTTTATGCCTGTCTAAGAGCCTTGGGGGTGGGGGGTGGGGGGTGGGGGGGATACTCTCTTTGTATATCTACGTTTGTAAGTTCAATGTTTGTTAACGAAAAACTGAAAAATAAAGTTTAAAAAAAAAAAAAAAAATGATTTCGGGAGGGATTTCCTTCAGAAGCCGTACCCATGGAAGGTTGAGTCCAAGCAAAAGCGGACATTCGATTCCCACAGTCCAATAGAAAAACACTGAAATCTTTAAATACCATGATCCTCAGAGAAAAATTGGACAGGATGTGCATATTTTGTTTCCTTCTACAGTGAATATCATCATTAAACATTTAATGGAATCTGCCAGCAAATAAAAACAACTGACAACTTAGACCTAAACTGTGACAGAACAATCTCCATCTTTGAAAGGTTTTTGAAAAGTTAATTAACAAACAGCTCACCCACCACCTGGAGTCCACAATATTCTCACCCCCAGTTTGGCTTTAGACCCTGCCATGGTTGTGTCGCGGCAACACTTAAGGTGTTAAACATCATACAGTATGTACCTTTGACAAGAAGGAATACCGCGTGGCTGTTTGTTGATCTGGCAAAAGCGCTTGACTCCGTGGATCAGGACAGGCTTAAAGATATTGGTCTCTCTGAAAACTGCTTGGCATGAGGGATTTCTGTCTGACCAACCGCCCCTGTCTAAAGGTGTTCCTCAGGGGTCCATTCTAGGTCCAACCCTGTTTAAAATCTATATAAACAACATTACTTCTGCTGCAGGCAGTTCGCACATTCATAGGGATGGGAATCGAGAACCGGTTCTTGTTGAGAACCGGTTCTCAGTGTTTCAATTCCTTGGAATCGTTTTCCTTTTTCGCAAACAATTCCCTTATCGATTCCAGTGGGCGCGAATGACGTCACCACGCACGTTGCGCAACGTGCGCATTCGCGCCCAGCAAGAAAACACGGGGACATAAACGCTCGAAAGTTTGGCTACATTTTACCAAAAACGATGACAACAGGGCGACAATACTTGCAATGTGGACATTTCAACAAAGGGGGGAAACTGTTAGGACTCGGCCGGCTGATGCGCTGGGGGTGGGGTCAGCCGGCGTGTGGTAAGGCTGATTTATGGTTCCACGTTACACCAACGTAGACCCGTAGGGTACGCGGCGACACGCACCGTACGGCGTACCCTACGGTCTGCGTCGATTTAACGAGGAACCATGATTCATGCTTTAGAAGAGTAGAATTGTAATTTCTACAGAAGAATATTTATGTTTTTATTATTTTTTTATATTAAATACATATTTTATATCACTAATAATTTTGTGGGGACCCCTGGCACACCATCGAGGAGCCCAAGGCTGGGGGCGTCTTAAGACCTGACTTATATTTTTTTGTTCAAAGATATAAAACAAAGTTGATACTAAAATTGTTTGTTGTCCTTTTTTCCAAATGAGAATCGATAAGAGAAGTGATAAAGAATCGAATCGTTAAGCAGAATCGAAAATGGAATCGGAATTGAAAAGATCTTATCAATTCCCATCCCTACACATTCATTTATATGCAGACGATACCATATACACATCCAGTCCCTCCCTGGACACTGCCTTGACTTCCTTGGAAACTAGCTTCAACATTATCCAACACGCTTTCTCCAACCTTCGCCTTCACTTAAGCACCAATAAAACAAAGTGCATGATATTCAACCGGAATCTAGCACGTATCACCTGCCCTTTCAACATCTCCTCCCTGGACGGATCAGTACTCCAATTTGTCAATTCCTACAAATATCTGAGTATCTAACTCGACAGTTCACTCTCTTATGAGGTCCACATTAATACATTACTTTCTAAAGTCTCCGCACCTCCTTTGGCCATTTATTCATTTCAGTTCGCTGCTGCTAGTGATTGGAATCATCTGCAAACACACACTTAAACTTCACACATTCATCCCATTCTCCTCCTTCAAAAAATACACTCCCAACATTCATCTGTGATCATTGCAAATCTGTAACTCTTCCAGACCAGCGCCACCACTTTTTATTCATATTTTTTGTGTGTTGTGTGTTTTTTATATATCCTGTGTGATTGTTTGTTTCACTGTGATTGTATGTGTTTGACTCTTTGTGCTGCCTCTTGTCCAGGTCGTCATTGTAAATGAGAAACCGTTCTCAAATCGACTTACCTGGTTAAATAAAGGTTAAATAAAAAAAATAAGTAGAGGCGTAGGAGGACCTGTGGTCTTCTATCCCTCACAAGGCACCGCTTCCAGAACTATCTGGCCCCAACACCGACCAAGTGTGCAAGATAAGGCTGGGCAATATGACCTCAAATCAATAGTACGATAAATTTGGCAGTTTTACCTCGATAACGATAAATGTACAATAACCCTTAGCGGGCAACAAATACTGTCTATTTTATGTCTGCCTGTGGAAAAAATAAATACAAATATTTTCTAGGAATAAATGCCAAAGTGTGAACACTCAAATTAAATTGTGTGACAAAGCTGAGGTGTTGGGCATGCCGCCATCCCCTTAAGAGCTAAAATGGATTGCGGAAAAATAAATATGTTGTAAACTCAAATAAGAGTCTTCTGTATCTGGAATGAATGTATTCTTGAGTGTATAAGGTAACAATAATATAATAATAAGATAACCTTGTTTGAATTGTAAAATTAGTTAAATACAAACTTTTACTACAACGAGACTAAAATGTCATCAGTTTTCATAATCAGTTTTCGTCGACTAAAACTAAAATAAAATGTCAGTTTTCGTCGACTAAAATGAGACTAAAATGGTCCTTGACAGTTCTGACTAAAAGACTAAAATGCTAGGACTTTTAGTCGACTGAAACTTGACACGACTAAAAGGAGAATGAACGTGACTAAAACTAATAAAAACTAAAATGATAGCTTGACCCAAAGGTAAGACTAAAACTAAAATTGAAACAGGCTGCCTTATTAATACAATTACCCAACAGCTCGGCCCACCTGCCTAATTCGTACTGTATTCCCTATATACACGTGCTTTATACACATGCCAATTTTTCCTAGAGTAAATATGGTGCCTGCATTTTTATACAGACCATTGTACCTTGGAGTGGACAATTATTATTATTTATTTTACTATTTTTTTACTTATGGGTTTGTTATTATATATGTATATTTTGGAGTGAATAATTATGTTGTTGTTTTCTCTTGTTTTATTTGCTTAATACTTAAGTATAATGTGTACAAATGTGGAAAAAGAAAGAAGGAAATGTATATGGTGTATTGTTGTTGAAAACTAAATAAAAATTAAGTTCCAAAAAAATAAAAATAAAACTTCCTTTGTAGCTCCAGAAAAAAAAAAAAAAAGTAACAGGCTGCCAAAAACAACGCTAGTTCCCAGTACACGGTGTCCATGTTTTCCAAATAAAATTTTACATTTTGATTCATTTGACCACAAAACAGTTTTCCATTTTAAATGAGCCTTGGTTCAGAATAGATGGAGGCGTCTCTGGATCGTGTTCAGCTCTTTCTGTCCATGACAGAGGCGTAGGCTGCATTTGTTGCTGCGTTGACAGACAGTATCTCTAAGTGTTCCTGAGCCGGTGCAGTGATTTACAGTGGAGAATCGTGTCTGTTTCTAATGCAGTGCTGCCTGAAGGTCACAAGCATCCAGCTTTGACCTTCAGCCTTGTCCTTTGCTCTTGGAGATTGTTCCCACCTCTGAATCTTTTGATTATATTACATACTTTAGATACTGCGATCTCTAAAGGCTTCACAGTTTGACGTTGAGGAGCATGTTCCTGAAATTGTTTGTTGCAGGTGATGGCTCTGCCCATCTTTACATCTTTGTGGCTCTAGTGGCAGACATGAAGGGGGTAGAGAGAGAGAATGGGGATGACATGCAGCAAAGGTGCACAGGCCGGGATTCAAACCTGCGACCGCTGCAAGAGGACTGTAGCCTCAGTATACAGGACTGTCTCAGAAAATTTGAATATTGTGGTAAAGTTCTTTATTTTCTGTAATGCAATTAAAAAAAAAATAAAAAAAATGTCATACATTCTGGATTCATTACAAATCAACTGAAATATTGCAAGCCTTTTATTATTTTAATATTGCTGATTATGGCTTACAGTTTAAGATTAAGATTCCCAGAATATTCAAATTTTTTGAGATAGGATATTTGAGTTTTCTTAAGCTGTAAGCCATGATCAGCAATATTAAAATAATAAAAGGCTTGCAATATTTCAGTTGATTTGTAATGAATCCAGAATGTATGATATTTTGGTTTTTGAGACAGTCCTGTAAGAGCCACTTGCTTAACTCACTGCGTCGCCAAGCGGCCGGAGTCTTTTTTAATTTACATAAATTCAGTGCCCCGCATTTTGGGAATAGGAGTTGTACCTTCTTGAAGGAGTTTTATTAGAGCACTTTTTTCCTGTTGTGGCATATTTACTAACATGTGATTTAAATAAAGAAACTGGGTGGTAAAGGTTTTCCAAAATCCAAAAGCTATGGATGGACAAGTAAAACCTTATTTGTTTTTTTCTTCAGAGTGAATACTGTATAACAATCAGAATATATAGGGTGTTGAGGGTGGAGAAATGTGTTCTTCAAGTCCTACATTAGTTTGATCAACCCTTGACATCAACAGTAATATTGATGCTCACTAGTTCACAAGTTCATTCACCCTTGACCTCTAGCCTAACCCTCCAGTCCACCAGACATCAACCCCATCTCAAGTCTGCTCGGCTGACCGCTAACAAACTCCTGCCCCTCACCCTTTATCCACCACACATCCTTCTAGGTCAGGGGGCGGCAACGCAAAATGTTGAAAGGGCCATATTGGACCAAAAACACAAAAAACAAATATGTCTGGAGCCGCAAAAAATGAAAAGTCTCATACAGTATAAGCCTTAGAATGAAGGCAACACATGCTGTATGTATCTATATTAGTTAGAACTGGGGGGAGAAATGACAAGAAAAAAGTCGAAATGTTGAGATTAATGTTGAAGTACAATGAGGAGAAAACAGTTGAAATGTTGAGAAAAAAGTAAATTTCGTGAAAAAAGTCGAAATGTCGAGAAAAAAGTAAATTTCGTGAAAAAAGTCGAAATGTTGAGAAAAAAGTTGAAATGTCGAGAAAAAAGTTGAAATGTCGAGAAAAAAGTCAATTTCGTGAATAAAGTCAAAATGTCGAGAAAAAAGTCGAAATGTCGAGAAAACAGTTGAAATGTTGAGAAAAAAGTCGAAATGTTGAGAAAAAAGTCAATTTCGTGAAAAAAGTAAAATGTTGAGAAAAAAGTTGAAATGTCAAGATTAATGTTGAAGTACAATCTCGAGAAAAAAGTTGAAATGTCGAGAAAAAGTCAAAATTTCGTGAAGTCGAAATGTCAAGAAAAAAGTCAAAATTTCGAGAAAAAAGTCGAAATGTCGAGATTAAGCATCTATTACACCAAAGAAAGGTTGTCTAAAATATACGATACTGTATCGCCTGACTGTTATAGATGCCGACAAACTCCAGCAGACCTCATGCATACCTTTTGGCTTTGCCCCTCATTAAACAACTTTTGGACAGAGATTTTCCGCTCTCTATCAAAGATAGTGGGGCAGAGAGTGGAACCTACTCCTCTAGGAGCCTTGTTTGGGGTTTTCCCCTCATTGCCCTCTCTTTCCAAATCGGAGAGGGATGTTTTGGCTTTTGTTACGTTATTGGCTAGGAGGTTGATAGTGATAAATTGGAAGAGTCGCTCCCCCCCCTCCTACACCCACTGGATAAGGGATATTTTGTATAATCTTAAACTGGAGAAGATCAGATTCTCCCTTAATGGCTCTGTGGACAAATTTCGGAGGGCCTGGGGTCCATTCTTCACCTTTGTACGAAGTCTGGATCCTACTCTAGTGGCGGACAGGTGAGGTCCGGTGGAATAGTGGCTTTATAAACTTGTACTAGGGGTGGGGCGCTGCGGCGCGGGTCACGGTAAATCTTATATGTAATACTTCTGGACTGATGTTTTATGTTTGTTTGATGTTTGCTTTTTTATTTGTTATTACTATTATTTTTTTTAATTTGGCTTGCAGTATGTCCTATATGTTATGTTTTTGTTTTGGTCTCTGATGATGTTTTTTTTTTTTTGTATTGTTTTTTTTTTATTTTTGGGGTGAAAAAGAAAAACACAGTCTTTTCTTTTATAAGGTTTCTATTTACTGGGTTGTACTGGAAGTTTGCATGCAACTACAAAACTACCTCTGCTTTGTATACTTCTGTGAAAATCCAATAAACAAATGTTTAAAAAAAAAAAAGAAATGTCGAGATTAAAAAGGAAATGAAAAAGGAAAAAAAAGAAGAAAAAGGGAAAAAAATTGAGAAAAAAAATGTCAAACATCTTTGAAAAAGGTCAAACATTTTTGAAAAAGCTCCAGGAGCCACTAGGGCGGCGCTAAAGAGCCGCATGCGGCTCTAGAGCCGTGGGTTGCTGAGCCCTGCTCAAGGTCATACATTTAGTGGCATTTCATTCCTCCTGATGTGCTTAGCTCATACTAGTTTAGTCGTAGTTCTCCTATTTAAAACCAGCATACAGTAAATACATGTGCATAATTGTGAAGGCTGCTGTTCAAACCAGCACTGGCCCAACTGGCAAGAGGCAGGACAGAGTTTGGCCCCCGTCATATATGGATTATGAGGAGAAGTCTGGGGATTCATATCTACTGGCCATATTATCACCACCTGGGGCAAAATCACATAACACAAGTGCATTTGTTGTACTGGTGCCACTTCACAAATGTCAATCTTGAAGCTTTTTTTTCCTCCAAATTAAAACCAAAATTGTAACATTGAACGACCAAAGGGAGGCTTTCGGGCTCGTATTCATTCATTAATCATTAATTCTCTCTTAATCATAGCAAAGCTCACTTTTATGACATATATGATCACATTAATAATAATTATAAAACATTTTATTTGAAGGCGCCTTTCTGAACACTCAAGGTCGCCGTACAATGGTTAAAAACAGTGTAACACAATAATAAAAGCTAGGGGGTAAACAAATACTGGCGTCATTCAGGCAGCAATCAGCACAGAGCCTCATTATCATAGCCCCGCCCACTCAGAATCCTGCATAGATAATGAGGTTAGAGAAGGGGAAGATAAAGACATGGATCAGAGGCTGAATTTCTAATTTATTTAGCAAAACCAATCAAAAGCTTGTTTTTAAGACATTCAAGGCCTGTTTAAAATAGGTATTAGATGCCATAATAGGTCTCCTTTAAGTTATATGAAGGCCCTGATTTACATTTGAAGCTATTCAATAGGTTTAATAAATGCAATTAAAGTTCCTTATAGATGTATCTCCCTGAACCTGTCATATCTTCTTAATTCATAGTTTTACAAGAGGTGAAAGCTGAAATGAAGTTACTGTTTGGAAACCATCTTTGAACTGAATTGAACCTGAACTCAACTTAAATGAACTGTACGACATGCTTAAAAGAAAACTATACTGTTGCAGTACAGAATTGAGACCAAAGTTCTGTCAGGGAGGAAAAAGTCGCCCTGGAGAAACGACACACTGGTTAAAGAACAGAGAAGGATATGTAGACAAGCAGAAAGCAGGTGGTGCAAAAACAAACTCCAGGAATATTACAACATTTATAAAGAGAGTCTTCGCAACTATAACCAGAAACTGAAGAATGCAAGGCAATCATATTTTTCAGAGATTATCGATAGAAACAGTAATAATGCCTGCACACTGTGGTAGAAAGACTGACAAACCCCACAGCCTCAATCCCCCCTGAACTGCTGTCTGAAATGGCAATGACTTTGCTGCCTTTTTCACAAACAAAATATTACAGATAAGAGAAGCAATGTGCAGCTCCAGCTCAGGAAACGGTTTCAAAATTAAAGCCCACAACATGCTGTCTTGATATTCTGCCTTCAAACTTCATTAAAACAGTTTTTAACTGCATAGCTCCGGATGTATTGCAGATAATAAATACTTCTCTTCAACAGGCCAGTTTCCCCAGGCCTTGAAAACGGCAGTAATTAAATCTCTTCTAAAAAAATCTAATCTGGATGCTACAACACTTTAGGCCAATATCAAATCTGCCATTTCTGGGGAAAATCATTGAAAAGGTCGTTTTCCAGCAAATTCATGCTTTTATGTATGTCCTTTTCGAGCCTTGTGGCCCATAGAGCTGGTGTTTATCTCCGGTTTCTGTAGCGCAAACAAACAGGTGGTAACCATGGTAACCACCTCCAGGATAGGACGCTAGTCTATTGCTGGATACTACCCCTAGCAAAGCTAGGGGCCCATTCATTCACCTGAGGAAAGCCGAGAGTAAAGCATCTTTCCCAAGGATGCACAAAGTGACGCCAGTGCCAGGGCTCAAACCCACGACCTGAAGCCCAAACCACTAGGCCACTCCGCTCCACATGCTTTTATGATGCAAAAAAATCTTCTGGATTTCAGCCACACCACAGCACTGAGACTGTACTCATCAAAGTCTTAAATGATATTCATGTGAATAATGATGCAGGCAAATCCTCTGTTCTGGTATTACTGGATCTCAGTGCTGCATTCGACACAGTTGATCATAACATTCTTCTCAGCAGATTGGAAAAGTGGGTGTGACTTACCGGCACTGTGCTTCAATGATTCAAATCTTACTTGCATGGTAGGGCCTTTTTTGTGTCAATTGGAAACCATGAGTCTAAGAGAACCAAGATCACATGTGGGGTTCCTCAAAGGTCTATTCTCGGCCGCTTCTATTCAACATCTATATGCTACCCCTAGCTCAGATTATGGAACATCATAACATTTCCTACCATACTTATACCGATGACACACAGCTCTATATTTCAGTGTCACCACATGACTACAGTCCTCTACTCTCATTGAGTAACTGTATTCATCAAATCAATGAGTGGATGTGCCAGAACTTTCTACAGCTAAATGCAGAAAAGACAGAGGTGATCATTTTTGGCCCTAAAAATGAAAGAGAAAAGATCAGCGCTCACCTTGGCTCAAGGCTCAGCTACAAATCCAGCCAGAAATCTTGGTGTAACAGCCATCTAAAGTTTATCACTAAATCTGCCTACTACCACCTAAAAAACATTGCTAGAATTTAGGGGTTTCTGTCTAAACAAGACATGGAAAAAACATATTCATTTTCAGTAGGTTGGATTATTGCGATGGCATCTTTACAGGCCTTAAGAAATCAATCAGGCCGCTGCAGCTGATCCAGAACGCTGATCCAGAGTCCTTACAAATACTTTACACCAGGAAACTGGACCACATTACACCAGGAAACTGGACCACATTACACCAGGAAACTGGACCATATTACACCAGGAAACATCACATTACACCAGGAAACTGGATCACATTACACCAGGAAACTGGATCACATTACACCAGGAAACTGGACCATATTACACCAGGAAACATCGCATTACACCAGGAAACTGGACCATATTACACCAGGAAACTGGACCATATTACACCAGGAAACTGGACCATATTACACCAGGAAACTGGATCACATTACACCAGGAAACTGGATCACATTACACCAGGAAACTGGACCACATTACACCAGGAAACTGGACCACATTACACCAGGAAACTGGACCACATTACACCAGGAAACTGGACCACATTACACCAGGAAACTGGACCACATTACACGAGGAAACTGGATCACATTACACCAGGAAACTGGACCACATTACACCAGGAAACTGGACCACATTACACCAGGAAACTGGACCGCATTACACCAGGAAACTGGATCACATTACACCAGGAAACTGGACCACATTACACCAGGAAACTGGACCATATTACACCAGGAAACTGGACCACATTACACCAGGAAACTGGACCATATTACACCAGGAAACTGGACCACATTACACCAGGAAACTGGACCATATTACACCAGGAAACTGGACCATATTGCACCAGGAAACTGGACCATATTACACCAGGAAACTGGACCATATTACACCGGTTATGAAATCGCTCCACTGGCTTCCAGAGAGTCACAGGATAGAGTGTAAAATTTTACTGCTGGTCTACCTGAATGATCTTGGACTAAAATACAGCACGGCAGATAATGAACAGCCCAGTAGAAGTCGCCTTTTTCCGCATCTTCCAGCAATGCTTGATCTGGTCTGGCGTTCGTACAAATCCTGCTTCAACCAACTTTTCACTAACCTTTTTGTAAATCTGGCTATCCCGGTACTTTCTACCGTCTACAAATGGCAAAATGTTCATATCTTTCATTACATTTATGAAGTTATTCGTCTCCTCCTCACTCCAAAAGTGTGGTGTGGTCTTGCGTTTCGCCATGTTTAAATGACAAAACGTTCCAAATTCCTGTTCCTTTTGATGGGGAAATCCCGTGAGGCTATACATGACCAAATATTTGGGTTTTAAAAGGAGTAACCCAGGGCTCATATTCAGGTTTTTAAAAACCAGAATATGAGCAAATTCCGGTTATTCAAATGGATTATTGGTGTTTACATGGCCGTGTGCAACCTGGTTATTGCTAATATTCCGGTTAGAAAAGCGTTATTGACTGCATGTAAACGCAGTCATTGTTAAAAAGCATCAACTGCATGGACGTCATTCACCACGCAAAACAAGAAATGTGTGCCCAGTAGAGTCTTTGTTTAGTCCAAAGCTGTTCAACAATGTAGACACGGCTGAGCATCTTGCCAGCTTTATTTTGTTTTCCAAGCCATCAACACCTTCTTGTTGCAGCCGGTTGTTAACATGTCTCGTCGTCAGCTGCACCGGGCATAGAACCCTGCTTGCCGCTTCCCTTGTCAGCACAGCAGCTTTGTCAAAATTTTGTTATCAACAGTGCTGATCCCACTCCGTTTAAGAAGGAGTGCGTCAACGGATTTAAAACACTGCTGCATGTGTCATCTCCTTTTGATTCAATATTTGTGCTTTGAAATGTAGCCAGTTGTTTAATCACTCTCAGCCCTCACATCCATGGCCACGACATGCCTGTCCACCTCCACCCAGCAGTCACCGTCCTGCCATCCCTCAACAAGGCATTTTTGACCCATGTCACCTTTACAGCACACACTCCTCTCAAACCCTCAGCTGCAGCCCAGGAATAGGACGGCTTTTTTTAACTCTGGTCATCCACTCCAGGACGACGGTGCTGTGCCAAAGTACTGTTCCAGGCTCAAACGGGACGGAGATGACAACCGAATGGATGATGTGTATAATTTTGTCAAGTGATTTCACTGAAATAACACAGGAGTATCATCCTTTCCATGCTCAGCAAGTAAACCAGTGTGCTGTCAGTTGCCATCCCACCATTAAAATAACTACTGCAAAGCTTTTGTCAATCACATTCAAACTATTGACAGAAAGTACTGAGTTCACTCGGATCCGAGCAACTTCCATGGCTGTACATTGTGACAGTATTGGTCTCAAAGCTACAAGGAAACTGATCTGTGTGAAACAAATTAATGTAACATCATCACGTCGATGCCATGAGAGATCCATGAAGAGGAACAACTGCTGTTACCGTCAAGCTCAGACAAGAAGCAGAAAAACAACCGTCTTTTCTCGGAAGACCAGGGACACACTATTAAAGAATTGAACAGTGGACAGTTCCAAACCATACACAGCATACTAAGGTCATCATTAAGCAGTAAGCCCCCCAAAAATGAGGATTTTATATATATATATATATATATATATATATATATATATATATATATATATATATATATATATATATATATATATATAGGCATGTTGTCCATAGTTAACTCGCGATTAATCGCATATTAATGGCACATTTATTCACACATTTTTTGCTGTTCTAAATTACCTTAAAAGGTATTTTTTTAATGTTTTTAATACTGTTAAAGCCATGAGAAAGGGCAAATATGCTGCTTTATGCCAATGTTTATTCAACTTTCCACAAAAAAAGCTTTTGACCTGAATGTAACATTCCTTCATAAATACAAACACAATGTAATCCCCAACTTTACACTGGTAAAGACTAACTTAAGATTCCTTGTTTTTTTTAAACAATGAACCATATGCATCACAAACATTACATACAAGAAGTGCATTGGTCAGTTCAATTTCCCATGCAATTATGTCTAACCTCATATGGAGGAAAAAAATAAAAAATATCCCCTTCCCCTAAACTCCTGTTCCAGCGTCATCTATTTGCTACTAGCGTCAAAGTGAACTTGCCGTTCAAAAGTCCCTTTTCATTCTCCATCTTTCCTCGCTTTTCAGAAATGTTCACGCAGTAGTTCAGCATACTTTTCCTCAAGCTACAGGTGCCGTCGACCGCCAGAAATTATATAATGCGAATTTTTGTTTTTTATCCTGCACGATAATCGTGCGTTAAAGAAAATTTTGGTTTTAAGAGGACGTTACATTAACGCGTTAACTTTATCAGCCATAATAGATATATATAAGATATATATTTATCATAATAAAATAAATATTTATCTTGGCAAAACTACATAGTGTTCAACATATTACAATAGATCGTACAGCCAGCAAGCGGAGACAAGTAGTATGACAACAGAGTGGATAAAACAATGGAAGGAAAAGCAGCTTTAGCCTGTTTTTACTCATGTGTGCCCGCCCCAGGAGCACGACGAAGCACCAACCCAGAACTAAAACGCTGGTTTGGATGTGGATCATTTTTGCTTTGAAATGGGTTCTGGAGCAATTAGTCTGGTACAGATGTACCCTGACAGGGGAGCAAGGGTCTAAGGGAATATTGATAGAGGTTGCTGTACGGTCAAGTTACTCTACCCACTTGAAAGGGCTTACAGCGTTGCGGTTTTTTTTTTTCCAAATATTTCAAGGATGGAAAAAATACAATACATTTGTTCCTCATCTTTTTTTAGCGATTAACAAGTCAAGTAAGGCGTCTTTCATCACTGTGACAGATATAACAGCGTCCTTAGTTCTAGTAGGAACCAGATATTGAATCAGATATTCAATAAAAAAATTATTTAATATTTTATACGGTGTGATACTATTTTTGTCCAAGGCCATCAACCACTGTAACACTACAGTACCGTTAAAAGCAATAATTGATTGATTGATTTGTTTATTTCGAACACATAAGGGAAAAAAATATAACATTTTAAAACAAATTCAAAACATACAGAAAAAAACAACAAAAACGTAATACAAACAGGGAAAAAAAAAAACAGTGTCCAAAAAGGAGCAGGTAGAAGAAAAACTTATTTAACCCTGCCCCTTTATTACCTCTATTATAAAATAAACATAAATATTAATAATAAATAGCTGCTAATTTACCTATTAGGCTACAGATGTTCCCATTGGTTGAGCCTTTGCACCTAACCGGCTAACAAACAATCTTTCCTTAACATAACTCCTCAATCAAATAACTTCCCAGAATTTCATTTTTGTACTGTTTTTTAAATTGATTTATATATTTGTACATTACTTCATAATAAAAAAGTTAACACACATTTCTGATATTACAAGCAACTTTATTCCGTTCTGTACGTTTCAACTCTTCAGGAGAAAAAAAAGAAAAGAAGTATACTTAGTGACAACGGGATCAACTGTATGTGCAGAGCATGTTTAGTATCTGTGAGAATCCGAGCTAGAGACCAACAGCGGTGCAATGCTTAACTAATTGGATATGTGTATTACAATGTCGGCGGTCACAGCACCCTTATGGGGCATGAAATAACAAGCAGCTGTGTGTGTGTCAGGAGATTTCATGTGTGTGTGCTCGGTTGGTGGGTGTGTGTGCGGGAGGGGGAGCTGCTGAGAGGTTTATTAACCCAGTCCATCAAGGCAGTGTGGGATTCACACCGAGACACCGAAGGCTTAAGGATGTGAGCGCCACACAAGCAAGACAGCAAGATAGTTCCTCTCTGAAATACTAATATGGGCCCTTATTTCCAACCACAACAACTCCAACACCCCCTCCCCCACTTCTGAAGCAGAGAGCTCCACGCCAGCGCAGCCCGTTTCCAAACCCTGCGAGCTGTGGGCTTTGGTTTGACCAGCTTAGTTGTCCAACTTTGATCAAAAGCAGCCTCAAGTCGTCGCCACTCACTTTCCATGGCCATCCATTGCAGAACATTGCATGCGTGTGATAAAGATCGAGACTTTTACAGCTTCTCTCGACATAACTTTCGATACGGGTTTAAAGGCCCGTCAAACCTGTGCTGCGTTTGACTTTCATACTTGCTTTTACAAACCCAGTTTGCAACCACTGGCGTGGAGTCGACGCCTCCATCAGGAAGGCAGCGACACCGTTCACCTGCCACAACTCATACAATGTTACAACAAGCAGAGCCACAAGTTTCCACACCATTAACAAAATTATTGAGTGCATTTACATGGGAAGTTTAATTTATATTTAATTCAGAATTAAAATTAAATCCGATTTAAAATGGTTAAAAATTACCATGTAAACACCTAATTCCGAATGAAAATGGCCATTCCAAATTAAACTTAATTCCGAAGTAAGTGGCTGGTTTATTCTGATTTTAAATCCGAATAGAATAATTCCGTGATCATGTAAACACTCATTCCTCTTTAAATTAATCCCGGTCTTTCTTTCTGCTCGTTCCCTCCCCCGTCTGTCTCCATGACACTTATATTCCACGCTGGGCTGGTTTTCCTAACAAAGTTTCAAGATGGCGACACGCAGTAAACGCTGGTCAAGAGCAGAGACCATTTATTTAATAAATAGCTTGGAGGACCTGGAAATCATTAAAAGAACAGATGCCAGGAAATTGTGAGCTTTTCAAAGTTGTAGCGGCTAAGTTAGTTTTTCTTCCGGTAGTTTAACTTCCGGTCCCCCCCCTATCCAATCAGAACCTTCCCAACCCCCAGACCTGGAGAGGAATTGGAGAAAGACCATCAAACGTGTTTTCCATGTAAACCTTCGGAATTACTATTTCCATGTAAACTCAAAGGAAAATAGATTAATTCTGAATAATTAATTCCGAATTAAAAAACATCATGTAAACGTGGCCATTGTGTGTTATTTCACAGGAATAAACTTAGTTAGTTAGTATTTGGTAGAATTACCTTTAAAACCGTTTAACTTGGCTGCACTACCAGCTGCGCCACCGTGCCCCCCAAGTTTTATGTTTTATGTAAAGCTCTTTGCGTTGCATTTTTTATTTGTATGAAAAGCGCTATAAAAATAAAGATTGATTTGAGAAGATAAAGAGAGATTTCTGGTCCGTTTCTTCTGCTGCAGCTGAGTTTGTGGGTCTTCTTGCTCTCAAGCCTCTTTAGTGTCACCCACAAATTTACTATCGGCTGGAGGTCAGGGCTTTGGTAGCCACTCCAATACCTTCACTTTCTTGCCCTTAAGCCACTTTCATAAATAGAATTGGATCAGTATTACAGCTCTATTGAAGGTCTAGGTCAATACACTCAAGATCTGACATTCGCTAGTTGAAGCCAAAGACAGTAAGAACTGGAAAGCGATTTAAGATAAGAACAAGTAGTCCAACTCAAAACGGTTTTGATTCCATTTGTTTTTCTCCCAAACAAACATTTACACTCATTACCATTTCGTAGTAGACCTAGGGTTTATTTAACTGGAGTATTCCTGTAAGGCTATAGCCAACGTCTGAGACAAGATTCAGAGAGAAACAACAAGTAGCTCACAAACACAATCCTGACACGTAACTGTGCTATACGAAGGAGTAAAAATGTGCAGCCTCTCAGTGAAATCATGTTGGTTGCGTGTATCTGAATGTTTTTCAAAAAGACATTCAAAGTTCAAAGTAAATTCAAAGTATACGGGTCAATGACGTGACGCCTATATTTTCTGAAAAACTGATTTTTTTTCAATTCAAAAAAGGTTTAAATGGATATAAAAATACCATATAAATGACCTACCTGTCCCACATATGGACTCACTTGAATTTTACAAAAAATACTAGTTATTTGGGATTTTGTTGTTGTTTTAAGCGTCAAAATGTCATGTGGTGCAACCGTCCGACCAAGACTCTTGTTTTGAAAACTTTTTTTGAAATCACTCTAAATGTATTTAAATCAATCTTTTGCCTTATCTGGTATGATTTCTGAAGTGTCTTGTAGTGTATAAGATTTATACACATTTGTATTTATATTCATCATAATATACAAACAAAGTTTGACTGATGTCCATTTTATGAAATATCATGTTAAAATGTACCATCAAAAAAAACACTATTTTTGTATAATACTGAAAACTTTTTAAAAAAGATGTTAAGGAAATTAATTTATTTTAATATGGTGTGGTTGCACCACATGACCTTTTTTAAGGCTAGTGCCAATTCATCTCGACAAAAAACTAAATCTAAAATTTTTATATGAATTTATGTGTACACAACATTCTTAATGTTTTAACTACTGCAATAGATATTCTTTTTTTTATTATTTTAAAATGACCTGTTGAAAATCCTTATTCGTCATTGACCCACACGCAGATGCAAAGTGAAGGTCATGCTAACAATATTCATTCATCATCAACTCTGCCTTGCATGCAGGCTAAACTTAGAGACAAACTCATTTACACTGGAAACCTACACCAGACACCTTCACAAATTGTCAATTGTAGCCGGTATAATCAATCTTGAGAATGCTTTTCAGCCAATCAACATGTCACCAAATGCCGACCGTGAGCTTGTTTTTAGCCCTGACCTCCACCAAGGAGTTGCTGCTGAATTCAGAGGTGCTGAAACGTCCCAAACCCACTTAATACCTACTGTTTTAGAGATGATCCAAACTCAGCGGTGGGTTATTAAAACAAACTGACCTTAAAGTCCTGTAGCTCAAGAGCAAACGGCAGGCTGGGTCTCAGTTCGGGTATCTTTCCTGTGGTGAACCCCAATTACCACCTCGTAAGAATATGCTTAACAGAACATTAACCCACAATCCAAGGTTGGACAGAGAAAAACACTAAATCCTCAGTGTGCACTCAGAGCTGACAGCCCTGGAAAGGACTAGATCTGAACTGATCTCATCTAGACCACATGGGCCAAAGCTGTCAGGATATTGTCCTCCATATTTACTAGAGCTTAAGTTTCTTATACAGCCTGGGTAGTATTTTCACTCAGAAACATAACAATGAGCTCGCTAGACCCATCTAAACAAATCTTCCAAAAGAGAAACCAACAACAGCACAGATGCAAGTTACCTTTAAATCCTATGCTTCCCTGGTGAAGAGCATTCATCACTAGGCCCTGTTGAACTAACTATAGTTTTTACAGTAGTACAATTTAACATAATTCCATATTAGATTAATTATGTCTGTTTCACCTGCTGTCATAAGTCTCCTGGCAAATTAGCTTTGCATCTTTAAAAATATCTGTAAAAAAGACACTGATGGGACGTAGCATAAATTGAGCATAAAAAAGTTGTGAGTGGGTGTTTGTAATCTATTTCAAGAGGTCTCAAAGTCAAGAGCCACAAAGTCAGGAGGCCATCGGACACACTGATCAGGTAGATGAACCACATTCTTTATCAGGTGGTCTTGATTAGGGGTGTAACGATACACTAATCTCACCATACACCATAATACGATATTATAGCAGTATTTTTTTAACAACCTTGAATGAGGAACATATGACTGGAAAAAATGGTCTTTTATTTGAAAGACACAAAATACAAAACAATGCTGTGCATTTGCCCTATTGTTACAGTTTGTAATGCTTTATAACTGTTTAAGTTTTAAAGAGAAAGCCAGGCCAACCATTTTCCACAAACTGAACTAAAAGTAAATGTCAGGTTTGCATTATGATCTTCAGTTTATACAAGTACAAATATTTTGCCACAAACTGAATAGTTTTTCTCATGTATGATTTGACTTTTTTCTTTTCCAGAAATGTAACAACTAAAATTAAATAAATAAATAATAGTAAATAAATACATACAATTTTACATCATAAAAAAGATTGATTCATGCTCACCTTATAAGTGTAAGAGGAGATTTATTTTTGTTAAGAAGGTTATTTTGGTAATTCAGGGTTGATTATTTTATAAATATATTCTTTATATTCTGATGTAAATCAGGGACTATAATGACACTAGTCAGTTTATCTGTAGTGATTAGTGTGTTTTAGATTGGGCGGAGTGATACGCCACAGTACGGCACTAGGTGCTGTGTTGATGTTCTAAAATCCTACACTGTTGAGGGACATTAAAGTACACTGGAACTCAGCAGAAGTTGTCCCCGTGTTTATCCTACTCACGACCCCAAAAAGGTTTAATTTAATAAGGTAAGGCTTAACTCTACACCAGCCTTACATCAGTAAAAGTTCAGAGCTCAAAACCCTGCAAGAGTCCCGTGATCGGGACCAAAACGGGACTAGTTTCTTCTGAGCGGAGGAAGATTTTGGTCCGCGGGTCGAGGCGCGGTCGGATTCGTGGTCAGATGCACGTTACTAGTCAACACAATAGATTAATATTAATAATCCAATATCGCACTACAGTTTGTCACCTCCACGACACGTATTGTGATGTTTTTGTATCGCGAAATTTCGTGGCACGATATATTGTTCCAGCCCTAGTCTTGATTGACATGCAGTTTGCAGTATAGCAGCACGACCCTGCAGTGGCGGAGAGCCACTATTTGGCAAATACCATTTTCTGTGAATGGGAAAAACACTATTGTGTATTAAAAAAACAGTGTTTTTGTTGTTTGTTTGGCCTCAGCCCAGCCCACCTCGTCGCCTCTTCCTTCTACTTTGTGGAGCTCGTGGGGTCTAGTTTGTTTTGTTCACATCTTATGCACTCTTCTCGTCAGCAAATCAAGATCCTGTGCCGCACCTTGGACCCTCCGTTCCATCCAACCCTTAAGCTCCCTCCGTGCCGGAGCTCACCCCTCCACCCAGCACATACCCCTGCCAGGATGATTAATAGGCCTCTGCTGGGAGTCTCTGTGCACTCAGCACATTGTTGATGCCTCTGAAACAGGACAACAGTTGCATCCCCTCTTCACACGGGGCCTAAGCCCTTCCTGTCAGTCCCCGGTTAGAAGACTGTTAACTGGCCAGATTTACAGCTACTAACCAGCACTAGGTGGCAGCCTGTCTGGAGAGAGGGACTGGCTACGATTAATCACAGCCATTCGTATGGGGACTTCTGGAACTGGCAGGCCAAATGCTTGTCATTGTAAAACACCTACATAATCCATGGTATCTCCCATCTATCAATCAATCAATCAATCAATCAATCCCAACCACGCATCAATGAGGCTAGTGTTATCTGGCAATGGGACTTTTAGCTAAAGGGGTTGGAGATGAATTTTCTTCTCAGAAGTCAGACAACACCATCATCAGAAGAATTAATAAAAAGGAAGATTCAAATGATTTAAAATACAGAGTCAAACAACTTAGATAAAATATCTCTAAAAGTAGAAAACTTTGATCATCAGATGAACAGTAAAAATATAATAGAATATAATAGAATAGAATTACATTACAGTACAACGAAATTGGATGCAATCTCCTTTAAGGTGCATGGTTTAAAAAAATATACAAGACTGTCTGAAAATTAGAATATTGTGATAAAGTTCTTTATTTTCTGTAATGCAATTAAAAAAACAAAAATGTCATACATTCTGGATTCATTACAAATCAACTGAAATATTGCAAGCCTTTTATTATTTTAATATTGCTGATTAGCGCTTATAGTTTAAGATTAAGATTCCCAGAATATTCTAATTTTTTGAGATAGGATATTTGAATTTTCTTAAACTGTAAGCCATGATCAGCAATATTAAAATAATAAAAGGCTTGCAATATTTCAGTTGATTTGTAATGAATCCAGAATGTATGACATTTTTGTTTTTGTAATTGCATTACAGAAAATCACAATATTCTAATTTTCTGAGACAGTCCTGTAGATAAAAAATCTCTAAAAGTAGAAAACTGATGAACAGTAAAAATATAATGTAAAAGTAAGATGAAAAACAACCGTTTTAACCATGCCATTATTAATTATTTTTGCTGCCAAAAATACAGATGAATCCTGTAGGCAATACAAGTTCCACCTTACTGGTTCCACAAGATATTAGAAGGGAAGCTGCAGTCGATGGCTGATAATTAGGAAGGAACTGATCACGAACGTGAACGCGGCTCAAGAGCATATTGGTGTATGTTAACACAATGCCAAGAGGGAACAACGTAAGCAATGGTTTGAGAAGCAATTGTTGCAGAACATCAATCTGGAAAGGGTTAGTTCAGTGGAAAGTGAAAAAAATAATCCAGTGCAGCTGTCAATCTTCCCAGTCTATGACAGCATCATTAGAAGAGGACCGCCAAGGATTGTTGGGAGGGTTGCCAGGAGAAAGTCTCTTCTGTCTAAACCAAAGCATGGAAGCACAACTGGGGTTCACAAAGCTGCATCTCAACAAACCAGAAGACTTCTGGAACAAGATCCTCCGGACAAATGAGACAAAAGTGGAGTTGTTTGGTCCTGATCCCCAGAATTATGTTTGGTGAAAACAAAACCCAGCAGAAAGGCCTGGTACCCCCCCGTCAAGCACGGTGGCCAAGGGGTGATGATTGGAGGTTGTTTTGAAGCCTGGCAGTCTTTGAGTTTACCACAAACTCCTTTATACCAGATAATCGTAGAGACAAATGAGGACATTTAGACATCAACCTCATTAAAAATGTCATTGAACTAAAGAAACACTAGAGAAAATGGGCATCTAGAAGTAAGTGAAACTTAGAAACATTACCTCACGTTATTAGTGTTAAAATTAATCTACAAGTAATTTATTCATGAAAAATAGTATTACATACTTTTTTTTTTCCTCCACAGACCAAAGCAAAAACATAAGATTAAAATAGTGCGTTCTAAGCAGCACAAGACAGAAACACAACCTACTGTACATGTCAAACTATGTAAGGAACATTCAGTATTTGATTCTCTGTACTTCAAAACACAAAGGAAAGGTAATCATTTTGATTAATCACCAGTGGAAATAATTGCTGGTTGCAGCACCACTACAGGACTGTCTCAGAAAATGTGAATATTGTGATAAAAGTTCTTTATTTTCTGTAATGCAATTAAAAAAACTAAAATGTCATACATTCTGGATTCATTACAAATAAACTGAAATATTGCCTTTTATTATTTTAATATTGCTGATTAAGATTAAGATTCCCAGAATATTCAAATTTTTTGAGATAGGATATTTGAGTTTTCTTAAGCTGTAAGTCCTGTATACTCATCACACAGTTAAGGGTGTCATTTTTGGTGCAGTAGCTACAAAAAACTTCTGAAAAGACATAAAATTGAATAATGCCGCCGGTGTCTTCTTTCTTTTTATTTTTTTGGGCTCGTGCCATAAAAATAACAATGACAGCAGGAATGGGAATCTAACTTGTGATCTGAAGCTGGAAGCCAGGAGACACTGGGGCCTCAGGGAAGGCATGCTGAGCATGGCCACGAGGCCCAGGCCATCGTTATGAACGGCCCAATGAGTAAACATTTCTGAATAAGTGGCTAAACGACATGAATTATGTCCCCTCCTCAGTATTTCTCAGCTGCCTGCTGCTGCTTGAACGGGGAGTGATATATGTGTAAAGATCGGATGGCAGGGGAGGGGGGGAAGGAGGGGAGGAAGGGGCAACAACTACAGGCCCGATAGTTGGACTGCAACCCCCCCAGAGGACTGCTGGTGTCGGCCAGACCACAGCTGGGACTGACACGGTCCCCACACATGCACGCACACACACATACATATACACACACACACACACACACACACACACACACACACACACTCACACTTGACCTTGAGACAAAGGCGGGACAGCATGGGCCTATTCTTACTGCATGATCGACAGGAAGGAAGAATTAGAAAGCTGTCCCCAATATATGAATGAGATTCTTTAACCCTTGTGCTGTCTTTGGGTCAGGGAAGAAGGAAGGGAAGAAGGGAGGAAAGACGGAAGGAAGGAAGGAAGGAAGGAAGGAAGGAAGGAAGGAAGGAAGGAAGGAAGGAAGGAAGGAAGGAAGGAAGAAAAGGAGGAAGAATGGAAGGAAGGAAGGAAGGAAGGAAGGAAGGAAGGAAGGAAGGAAGGAAGGAAGGAAGGAAGGAAGGAAGGAAGGAAGGAAGGAAGGAAGGAAGGAAGGAGAGAGCAGGAGGACAGAAGGACAGGAGAATTTGGTCATTTTGACCCAAAGACAGTACAAGAAAATATCAAAAAGACAAAAAAAAAACATATGAATGAGCAATCATGCTGGGGGAAACATCCTGCAAGGCTGACATGCTTGGATTCAAAGTGCTTGATTAAAAAGGATCATTTTTGCCATAATTCTACAATTCGATTGCCAAATTAGCACTGCTTTGTGCTCCGCATTTGGGAAAAGTAGCATAATTATTGTAAAGGTCAGCTGGAGAGTAATCAAATCATCCTCCAGCGTGCTCCGTCGGCAGATCCACCACCACTCCTTGATGTCTGCCACCGGCGCGGCGCTGTTGATTCCAGTCAATTAGAGGTGTGCTTGTGAATTTCGTTAGTGTGTGGATAAAAAGGAAAAAGCTGTCAGTCAAAAGGCCATTCTGGCTATGTACCTAGGGAGCTGCGAGGGGCTCTAAACCTGTATTTGTATGAATAAAAATGAAGGGATTTAAGAGCAGACTGTTTCTTCTGCAGATTTGTCAAAAAGCTGACCTCCGCTGCGGCAGAGGGGTTGATGAGAGGATGGTGAAAGGAATGAATTGAAGATTTGAGATGCTGAGCCTCAGTGGCGTCGGAATAGAAAAAAGGGGGAAAACTGGTGAAAACGAGAGAAAATTAAATATTTCAAGAATTAAATACTGTTCCATATATAGTTTGTATCCTCAGGTGTGGTCAAAAAAATATAAAATATTTATAAAAGACAGATTTATTTTGATTTTTACAAATATCTTGTATCTTATAAATAAGATACAATCTTACCAGACTGAGGTCAAGTAAAACACCTAATCTCTGTTCACTTAAAAAAAAAAAAACAATTTACATGTTAAAACAAAATATGCAGTGTTCTGCAAGAGTACTAGACACGTATAAAGAAATTCCGTACGGAAACATAGCTTTTAAATTGTTACATTTGCTTATTTTATGAATTTACAATATGCAAAGTGAATGTGCAGAAGAAAATTCTGAATTAAATCAATATTTTCTGTGATTGAACACCCTTTACTTTCAAGACGTCATCAGTTCTTGTAGATGCAGAGAGGTTTTGGAAAGAACTCAGCAGGTAGGTTGTTGTTAACGTGGAGGACTAACCACAGGTGGACATATACCACCCCAAAACTTTCCCTCACCACAAAACCCCTAATGAGCTCTTTGGAGGCCAAACAATCTTCCAGTATTACTGACGGTAGTTCCTACGGCACTGACTCCATGCTTGGGGCAATCATCCGGGTTTCAATAAGTTTGCCTCCCTGATGGCATTGCATGATAGTTAAGAATCTGCCTGTAAACCTCAGCAATGAGGACACCCTTATAGAGGGTCTGCATTGACGTCACTTCCCCACTGGAACAGCCCCCCTTACTCACACTGAGTGGCAAAACATCAGCAAAAACGGCTGCAACTAGGGGAGAATTTGGTACAGTTACCAAGAACCAGTGGTCCAAGGACATTAATATTTGGTACGGTTACCAAGAACCAGTGATCCATGGACATTAATATTTGGTATAGTTACCAAGAACCAGTGGTCCATGGACATTAATATTTGGTACAGTTACCCCAAGAACCAGTGGTCCATGGACAATAATATTTGGTACAGTTACCCCAAGAACCAGTGGTCCATGGACATTAATATTTGGTACAGTTACCAAGAACCAGTGAACCATGGACATTAATATTTGGTACAGTTACCAAGAACCAGTGGTCCATGGACATTAATATTTGGTACAGTTACCCCAAGAACCAGTGGTCCATGGACATTAATATTTGGTACAGTTACCAAGAACCAGTGGTCCATGGACATTAATATTTGGTACAGTTACCCCCAGAACAAGTGGTCCATGGACATTAATATTTGGTACAGTTACCAAGAACCAGTGGTCCATGGACATTAATATTTGGTACAGTTACCCCAAGAACCAGTGGTCCAAGGACATTAATATTTGGTATAGTTACCAAGAACCAGTGGTCCATGGACATTAATATTTGGCCACGAATCCAGTTTCCTGATATTTATATGTACTTAATTTCTACACCGGGGAAATACACGAAGCAAAGCTTGAAGGCTTACAAAAGTCTTGACGCTTGGTCCTACTTCAAGGCAGGATTTGTGTGGCTTGGTCCAACTACATGTCAATCAATGTGTCCAATGCGACAGCGTTATCCAGTCTAAATTACATGACATTTTACATTGAGCAGAGGATTTTAAGCTTTTATCAGTCCATCCATCCATCCATCCATCCATCCATCCATCCATCCATCCATCCATCGTCCGCCGCTTTATCCGTTCCCTGGTCGCGGGGGCAGCAGCCTCAGCAGAGATGCCCAGACTTCCTTCACCCCAGACACTTCCTCCAGCTCCTCCGGGGGGAGTCCGAGGCGTTCCCAGGCCGGCTGAGAGACATCGTCTCTCCAGCGTGTCCTGGGTCTGCCCCGGGGTCTCCTCCCGGTGGGACATGCCTGGAACACCTCCCTAGGGAGGCGTCCAGGAGGCATCCGGTACAGATGCCCAAGCCACCTCAGCTGACTCCTCTCAATGTGAAGGAGCAGCGGCTTTTATCAGTCACAAGAGAAATACAATCAAGCACAGTCACGTAGTAGATCACAAAGTAGGTGCAGACAAGACAGTGTTTGAAATAAACACATCTTTACGTTCAACAAAACAGCAGAAGTTTCAGTCCACAGCTCTATAAGAGGGGGAGTAATATGTCTGTATGAAATCACCAGTAATCTAAAAGTACAATTTATGCTTCTATGCTGCAACTACACACGCAGCCTACTTACAGAACCTATGTCATAGTTGGCTTTACACTTGTTTGTTGATGTGTACTGTATGTGGCAGTCTATCACTACACCATCAAACACTGGATGGCTACACAGGTTTTTATCTTTCATGCTACATGTTGCAGTGGCGAGCTCTTTTTGTTTACTTCCTGTATGTATCTAAGGGTGCTCTCAGACCTGTGACCCGTTTGTTTTGGTCAGATTCAGGGGCTAAATCGATACAGTTGTTTCGTCTTTCGTTTGTGGCGTTTGTGTTCACAAGGCAACCGTCTGTAGCAGTTCAAAGCTGTTAACAAATGCCATGAACCAACTGTTCTCTCATTGGTCAGAAATGAACGCGGAAGGAGTTTCCTCTTCCGTACCCCGGGAAAAACAACAATGGTTATGAGTGAGTTGTGTGGGTTGCTGTGCGGATTCTGTTCTCACTGCAAACGAACCGCTCCAGGTCTGGAATGGCAGCGAGCCGAGACCACCTCTCCTAGGAGACCTCGGCTCGCTTGTTTTGTCCCGGATCCGAGCGCGATTGCTGTGTTCACATGTACCAAACCAACCGATCTTTAGGGGGAAACGCTCCCTGTTTCGAAACAACCGCTCTAAACGGGACAGGTGTGAAAGCACCCTAAGACGTGGCAATGCACGGAGCAGGTTTTATGAGAGGTAGACCTTATGTTTAATACCAGACATTAAAGCAATCTACCAGGTTTGTTAATGACAAGAGCAGAAGTAGTAAACGGATGTACGTAGCAGAAAAAAAACAATGCTACCAATCAGAGCAGTCACATTTGCCGTTGTTCGCGGTGACCTGATTTGTAGTGACATATCTGGCGAGGTGAACGTCAGGCTACGACATTGTTTTCTGTGAAGGGTCTCCAACTACGGCGTACACCTACTCACCACCCACTTACCACCTTTTTCCCAGCATTCCATCACAAAAAGAAACAAGTAACTTTGTTTTTTCCTTTTCTTTCTCCCATTTTTTTTTCAACATTTTGTTTTCCCTTATTTCTGGAAACTAAAAAACTTTTTTTTCTTTTCTACTTTTTCTAAATTTTGAACAGAATGTACTGTGTTTTACGAACTTGAGAAGTATCCCTGTAGCACACAAAAACATCACCGTCTCTGTTTTTTTGCAAGTCAGTCCACATGTCCAGACAGATGCTGGCCACAGAGTTGTGGAAAGCACTCAATTATACGGCGCTAATGAGGTTAGGGATGGGGCATTAGACATCAGGCTCAATCCAAACCATGCCGTTTAAATCAGAGAGAAGACTCCCACTTCCTGAGACTGATTTGCTTGGCTGACTGAGCAAGGTGGAGCTGAGGCATTACAACACATGGTCCATCACTGCCCCTTCCACCACTGTGCTGCCATTGTTCAGCTCACCAGAAAGAACTGCATACAGTTTTTTTTTCCTGCTTTAAGAAAAGAGAGACAACACTTCCTTTCCCAGAACAATTCATCTCTCTGCTTGACAAGACTCCCTGCTATATTTACCCAACTAAAATTGCAGATGATATACTTCCAGCTGCAACACTCTCCACCTCCATGGCACATGGTCCTGTCAATCACACCAGTTTCATTAGAACAAAAGCGCAGAAGTACTGAAGTCCTCAAACAGATGGGGCGAGCTAAAGAAAAAGATGGAAAAAAAGAGAGGAGCTGAGAAACCTTGTGGGGACCAATTCATACTTCCGTTGCTGGTTGGCTGCTGTTAGAGGGAGCAGAGATACACAGCTGAATGAATGAAATTACTGAGCTTTCATTAAGCAGACAGCTGGGCCACTGCGAAGGCTCAAGGCAGCAGCAAAATACAGCCCACCTGTAAGACTTTCCACCAAAATAGCCTGTGTATGTATGGAAGGCACAGCTAGAGAGATCTATTAGGCTCTTATTCTACTGGAAAACAAAACAAATTGATAAGCTCAAGACCAGATTGTAGCTCTGCTGTGGTTATTTGTCTATCAGGCCACAGACGCAGCCTCTGAAAAGCTGGATGCACAGGAGATTTTTATGCTCAAGGATGGAACAACGCCTTCAAAAGTCATTGACATGAGCTTGTTATTGCATGCAAATGTCCAAAGGGGTATAAATGTTTAACTTCCACTCTGGTCAAGTACAGTAACAGGACCAAGGATATAAGAGGAGAGCATGTTTCTGGTGATTCACTGGGGGGAGAGAATCATCTATAGGCAAAGAAAAAAGTTGGGTTAACCAGCATAGTGAATTCCTCGTCAGCCAGCAGCGCCTGTCCATCTCAGGGGCAGAGGCATTCCCTGGTGGAGGACCGGAGCGGTGGGGGCGTACTTCACGGCTCCATGTGTTGCATCTTTCCCATTGCTCACATCTTCTACAAGAGGAACTGTTGGCCTTTGGGAGCTGCCAGGACTCTCATCGCAAAGGCATGCAAGATTGCCCTGAGAGCCAGCATGGTTCTCTCAGAGGAGAAGAGGGGCTTACAAACAGCACCACTCTATAGACACTCCAGTTAGGAGGTGATCACTTACCATTCTCACTGACTGTGTGGTCACATTAAAGAAAGTCTTAAGAATTATGTCTAAAACAGATCAACTGAGGAAGAACTGCAATACTAAAGCCAATGGAATCACATAGTTGTAGATACTTGTGCTGTGTTATCAGACATAAACTAAATCAGGATTCTATTATTCCCTTAAAATCATACCAAAAGGGCACTACAGCATCAGAAGCTAAAAATCAAAACCAACTTCAGGGTTGTGAGAGACATAATGACTTTGAGATTAGCCCGTCAAGAGTCAGTGTACCCTACACACAATTATTTGTCTTTTAAGTGTATTTCATTGATTTCTTTGGTTGCATGGGCCTAAAGGCAGGTAAATATTAACAAAATTCGTATGTAGGGTTGAGATACATTTACATAGGTTTAATGTCAGGTTCATCTTTAAACCTCAGCTAGAATAGTGACGGAGCAATTAGGCCACTGTGAAAAACAATATTCAACAATGATACTGATGTTTTCGTATCTCACATAGGCAAACGCATAACTCTGGAGAGATTAAGGATATATCCACATGAACACGAGATGCTTATCAATTCAAAAACGTTCATAAAGACAGAGATGAGTCAGTAAATGTGTGTCCACATGAATGTACTCATGTGAAATCCATGCCAGGCCTGTTAGTGGCGCTGTGATGGAAACAAGCAGAAACAAGTGGCAACGCATTGGGCATGCACACTTGCGCAGAAATCTGTAAACAGAGAAAATGGTGGCAAGTACAAGTGACGTGTAGTGGAAAGTAGAGATGAACCGACCTATCGTGCCCCTACTGGTTATGATCGGAGTTCTGAAAATGGTTCAAAGCGGGCCGATCAGATGACGTTTACAACACCAAACCACCAACAGGGATGCGTTCCCATATCTCAGACCGAGACCGAAGGGGGCGTGGCCGTCTCTACAAAACATCAACACTGAAAAGGCGTGGCCGGTATGGGAGTTTCACAATGTCCGAAAAGGACAACAAATTTGCAGTTTGCAAGGAGTGTCCAAAGGAGGATCCATGAAGAGGAGAGTTACAAAAGAATTTCAACACAACGAACCTGATAAGACAATTGAACGTTCCTTACATCAAGGACTATATTAAGAAAAAGAAAAGGGGCGTGCAGCAACGCTGCTAACTCACCTGTAACAGAGACCTAAAAACAACAGCAACAGCAGCAAGAAAAATAAAGAACTACAGCGCGAACTGGGGAGTCACGTGAGGAAGACCTGGGAAATGGCAGCGTCTTAGATAAGCTCCTGTCCTCCACCGACAACTAATTACAATTAACTTAAATACACTCTCCGTGGAAGTTTGATTCATGTCGTAAGTAGTTCTAACATCCTCCCCTTATGGGAAAAAGTTATAGATTATGTGACCAAATCATTAAATATTGAACTTCCCAGATCACCAACACTATGTCTCCTTGGAGACAGAACTGTGGGACCTCTGTTGAACAAATATAGTTTTAGAATATTAAAAACTGGCCTAATAACATGTGCACGGACTATTCTGGGGTGTTGGAGGGAACTCCAAGCTCCAACACTGAGTTTGTGGAAAACACAGATGGAGAGAGTGGCGTGTGAGAAGAAGCTGGGGAGATTAAGTTGTGAAAATTATATGATAAAAGAAAAATTTAATACTTTTGGTCGACAGACGTGTTCACTTACCTGCCTTTACCTATTTACTTACCTGCCTGTCTTAATTTTAGTTCATTTATTTTCATATTTTCCATATTAATTTTTGTATTTTTTACTATTATTGCTATTTTTGACCTCCATGTTGTCTGTTGTATTGGATGTTCGTTTTGTATGTTGCAATAATGAAAAAATAATGAAAACTTTGAATTACAAAAAAGAAAAAAAAAAGACAGCGCAAACTGTAGTTGAGAGTAAGAAAGCAAATAGTAAATCCAGGGTACAAAGTACTTTGTGCTGTGATTGGGAAAAAACATCCCAGTGTTATTTTTGAATGTATTGTAATTGATCTGCTTTGAGTTATGTGAAAGGGGGATTTTGGACGGTTGCAGATCTTTTCAGAGGCAAACCGTTCATCACATACACGTGCCTTTGGACTGTAGAAAATCTAATTCAATGGCAGAAATTCCTGCTACAAACACTGCTGTTTCAACGTAAGCAGCAACTGTGCAGATAGCAGCCCAAACAGAAGAGAGGAACCAATCAAAAGACGGTGAATAAATCACCAGGGCAGTCATACAGCTTGAGTTATACACAGTAATATGAATGATGTTCTTATTGATTTGTAATCTCTTACCTTTTCTTTTTAATATCTATATTTGTTTTTCTATTTTTTTTGGTTGAGTGGATATATTTCAAATGAAACCAGATGACTTCCTAAGCTGAACGTTGCTGAATGAGTCTTTGTGAAAGCCGTAATTCAAGCAGCTGTGTGAACATTTAAGCAGATCTCTATGGGCTCAAATTAAAGCCATAAATATTTTGTATCTGTAAATAAACTTTGTACTTGTAAAAAATTTTGTGCGTGTGCAAAAAATATTTGTACTTGCAAAAAATATTTGTACTTGCAAAAAATATTTTGTGCATGTGCAAAAAATATTTTTGTAGCTGTGGAATTAACTCATTTGTGTGCAACATTGGATATACAAAGCTACAAACTTTTTTTACAACTACGAATTATGGCACTGTTTTGACGTGCCAATAATAAGAGCCAATCAGCGATCTTTGGCACGGGTTTCAAAGCGTTTCTGGAGAGCCAATCAGCACATTGCATCGCCTACTGACGTCGCCGCCATATTGGATGTGGCAAGACTGCGCTGCAAACTAATACAAGTAAATGGACTTATTTTCATAAAGCGCCTTTCTACAAAGAAATTTAAATATATTATAGATCACATAGATCTCACCACTCCAAAAGAATACCGTGCCTCTTCCAGCTCAACATACCTTTTATGCTGTTGAGTATTTCCTTGAGATGGCCAAAGCTGTTGAGTAAGGGGTCCTGTTCTTCGTCCTGGAAGGAGACACACAAAATACTGAGAACATGAAGACTGCAAAGGAAGACAATTCAATTTTATTTATGTAGCATCTATTACAAAACAAGTCGTCTCCAGGCTCTTTCTAGAGACACAGAGCTTGACCTGGAACAATTATTACATAAACAATGCCAGGTAAACACTCCTCTAGACACACCAGAGATCTTTGTCAAGCACAGTATGCGTTGCTGCATTCCACGCTGACACTTAACTCGGTTCTAACCAGTAAATACAACTTACCAGTGAAGTATGAGTATTCCATCTAGAGTTCCTCTTTATAGCTCCAACAACAGTGGAAATTTCCCCTTGGACAATGTAGATTCTCCTGTCTACCATGCTGCCTGTCTGAAGAAAGAAAGACAATCACAGAAGATTAGGGCTGCAAAATACAATTAGTTTGGTAATCAAGTAATCTAACAATTATTTTATATGTTGCTGTGGAACAACTGCAATTCTCTCGTTTCAATGGCTTGTTCGTGCAACAAAACCATACTATGAAAGTTCAATTCAAACATGTTCCCAATATGATTTGCTCAGTTGAATCGCAACCTAAACCCAGTTGCTCTTTTGTGTCATTTTCAATGTGACAAATGTACCAGAGTGGAAAAAACTACTTAACGGGCAACCTACAGTGAGGCAAAAAAGTATTTAGTCAGACATCAGTTGTGCAAGTTCTCCCACTTAAAAAGATGAGTGGGGTCTGTAATTTTCATCACAGGTATATCTTAAAGCAGCACAATGTAACTTTCAAAAAAAATCCAGAAAAATCACATTGTCTGATTTTTAAAGAATGTATTTGCAAATTATAGTGGAAAATAAGTATTTGGTCAATTACAAAAGTTAATCTCAGTACTTATGTTATATACCCATTGTTGACAATGACAGAGGTCAAATGTTTTCTGTGAGTCTTCACAAGGTTTCCCTCGCCGTTGCTGGTATTTTGGTCCAGTCCTCCATGATCTCCTCTAGAGCAGTGATTGGTCCGTTCCTCCATGATCTCCTCTAGAGCAGTGATTGGTCCGTTCCTCCATGCAGATCTCCTCTAGAGCAGTGATTGGTCCGTTCCTCCATGATCTCCTCTAGAGCAGTGATTGGTCCGTTCCTCCATGCAGATCTCCTCTAGAGCAGTGATTGGTCCGTTCCTCCATGCAGATCTCCTCTAGAGCAGTGATTGGTCCGTTCCTCCATGCAGATCTCCTCTAGAGCAGTGATTGGTCTGTTCCTCCATGATCTCCTCTAGAGCAGTGATTGGTCCGTTCCTCCATGCAGATCTCCTCTAGAGCAGTGATGTTTTGGGGCTGTCGCTGGGCAACACGGACTTTCAACTCCCTCCAAAGATTTTCTATGGGGTTGAGATCTGGAGACTGGCTAGGCCACTCCAGGACCTTGAAATGTTTCTTATGAAGCCACTCTTTCGTTGCCGGGGCGATGTGTTTTGATCATTGTCCTGCTGAAAGACCCAGCCACATTTCATCTTCAATGCCCTGCTGATGGAAGGATGTTTTCACTCACAATCTCACCATAGATGGCCCCATTCATTCTTTCCCTTAAGGCTGAGATATACTTGCAGTTCAGACTGCGTACACATCATGGCCGCCACGCGTATCCTGCATTCATTTGACGTGTCGACGTGCACGTTCTCCAAAAGACACTGAAGGCGTACGCGACCTGCAGTTCTTGCTGTGGCCACGAGTGGCACTGGTCCCACGCCACGCGTATCCTGCATTCATTTGACGTGTCGACGTGCACGTTCTCCAAAAGACACTGAAGGCGTACGCGACCTGCAGTTCTTGCTGTGGCCACGAGTGGCACTGGTCCCGGTCAGATACCAGCTGGTCAGATACCAACTGGTCCCGGTCTGATACCAGCTGGTCCCGGTCTGATACCAAGTGACAACGCGGAGGTCGCTGGTGCTGTTTCCTTTGCCGAGATCGCAACCAAAGCAATGTTATAATCTCCTCTTCATCCAATGGTGTCATTTTAACTTGTTAGTTGTTCTAACCTGCTACTACTGCTGCTACTAAATATTTAATCACTTTTCCAACTGTTGCTCTGCTTACTGCCCCCTATCCGTCACCGCCGGTACGACGCGCTCTCCTTGCGTACTACGCGAGCGACGTTGCGGTTGGTGGTGCACGAGAACGGATGTGAACGGACGCGAACGCAAGCACCAACAGCAAGTATATCCCAGGCTTAACACGGATCAGTCGTCCTGGTCCCTTTGTAAAAAAACATCCCCAAAGCATGATGTTTCCACCCCCATGCTTCACAGTAGGTTTGGTGTTCTTCAGATGCATCTCAGCTTTCTCTCCTCCAAACATGACAAGTTATATTTCCACCAAAAACTTCTATTTTGGTTTAATGTGAGCATATAACATTCTCCCAATCCTCTTGTGCATTATCCAAATGTTCTCTAGCAAACTTCAGACCTGGACATGTCCTGTCTTCAGCAGGGGAACGTCTGGCCCTGCAGGATCTGATCCCTGATCGTAGTGTGTTACTGATGGTTCCTTTGTTACTCTGGTCCCAGCTCTCTGCAGGTCATTCACTAGGTCCCCGTGTGGTTCTGGGATCTTTACTCACCGTTCTTGTGATCATTTTTACCCCCCGGGGTGAGATCTTGGAGCCCCAGATGGAGGGAGATTATCAGTGTCTTGTCCGTCTTCCATTTTCTAATAATTGCTCCCACAGTTGATTTCTTCACTCCAAGCTGCTACCTATTGTAGATTCAGTCTTCCCAGCTGGTGCAGGTATACAATTTAGTTTCTCACGTCCATTGACAGCTCTTTGGTCTTGGCCATAGTGGAGTTTAGAGTGTGACTGTTTGAGGTTGTGGACAGGTGTCTTTTACACTGATAACCAGTTAAAACAGATGTCTTTTATACTGATAACCAGTTAAAACAGGTGTCTTTTACACTGATAACCAGTTAAAACTGGTGCCATTAATACAGGTAACGAGTGAAGGACAGAGGAGACTCTAAAAGAAGAAATTACAGGTCTGTGAAAGCCACAAATCATTTTGTAGGTGACCAAATACTTATTTTACCCAGGAATTTACCAATTCATTCAATAAAAATCCTACAATGTGATTTCCTGGATTCTTTGCCCCCATTCTGTCTGTCTCTCATAGTTGAAGTGAACCTATGATGAAAATGACAGGCCTCTTTCATCTTTTTAAGTGGGAGAACTTGCACAATTGGCTGACCAAATACTTTTTTGTCCCACTGTACCTGTCTCATGCACTGTGCTTTACTAGCGTAGACAATCGACATAAAATAAAGTTAGTGCACAGAACGTTCCTCCATCGCTGGCACTTGGTTTTAAATTGTAGAAGCTTTGCAACACAGCTCCATATTACCATTTGCAAGATGAACCAGTAACTGGATATTACTACCCGCCTTTTTGGCTTGTTTAGATCTGTCCTATGCATGCAGGTTACCATAGCAACCATGAGGAGTGGGGAGCATCATCAAGGACACACAGATGAGATCTGAATAGACACATCAAAATTATTGTAATACACAATGTAAACGGCAAGTCAGGAAAATCTGATTCTGACCTAATATTCTAAAAATCTGATGTGGGTTGGCGGAGCAACCATAACCTCAGCACCCACAAGTCGTGCACGTCAAACTAAGAAAATAAATGGTTACAGGGCAACCTTTGACATTCAGAACGAGTCCATTTGTTTCACCCAGACCTCTCACGTGAGACACAATGGGTTACCGTGGCAACAGAGAAGCATGCTTTAACTTCATTTGAATCTAAAGCAGAAAAAAAGGATGAAAAAACAAACATGCCAAACACCAAACGCTGTTACTTTCAGCCTATTTCTTTGTATATAAACAAAGTACTACAGTATTACACACATACTCCACGCTGAGAGGAGAGGTAGAGTTACTAATGTGAAACTGAGGACAATAAAAGTACACCGGTTGGAAGGCAACTTAGTTAAGAATTAGTTGGGGTTTTTTGTGCCAACTTCTCATTACCGGTAATGAAAAGTTGGTCACAGAGCTGAGGCTGGCAGGCTATCGTCCCCTTCACAGCTAAAATGACCAGAAGCTTTACTGCAGGTGAGGTTCAGGGCCACGTGTAAATGAGAGCACTAAATTCTGTGAACTATTTGCAAACTTAAGAACAAAAAATCAAAAATCTGGGTGTCCAAATTGGGTAAGTCTAACAGCAGTGAATCCTACAAGGGGTTGTTGTATGAAAAGACAAGCCAGACTATTGGCGCTTTTCCACTAGTACCTACTCAGCCCGACTCACCTCGGTTTGGTTCTTTTCCACCAGGGGTCTAACGTGCCGAGTAGATACTTTTTCTGTAACTATTCTGCCGAGGTTATAAGCTGCTGAGTCGGCTGTATCTGACGTCATCACACTACAGGCCACCGATTGGTCGGGGGGTTGGAGTCAGACGTCTGAGTCAGGATGTGACATCAGAGAAAGAGACTGACGGATTCTTGTTCATTTTATTCAACAGGAAATGGCAGCAAAAGTCTGTTTCATAATCCAACTCTGAGGTGCAGATGTTCATAAACCTGGTGCTGAGGAGAGAATTAAAAAGGGATCTAGACGGAGATAAGGAACAACCAGATCTACCAGGAGCTCTGTCTCTTCATAGCTGCTCACGGCTCCAGCTGACTTTTCAGCAACGCAGAGACTAACAAACAAAAAAAAAAGCGTTGCCACTTGAAGGTTCTTTCTCTCTCATTTTTTAACTTGATATCAAACACAAGCCACAGACCCAGCAGCACATCTATCATCTCCTCCAGGTTCTACATCTTTAGTGTTGTTGTCTTCTTCATTTAGATACACAATCAAATACATCACAGCAGCTTCACTCCAACCTCCTACTTCTGATCTGGGTGTTGAAAAGAAACGAGGGCGAGGTGAGTGGAGTCGCGCTGAGTAGGTGCTAGTGGAAAAGCGCCATATGTTCTGGCTGTCAGGACACCCCGAGATCAAGTAAATGGAAAATCTCTCCTCAAGAAGAAATGAAAAAACACAACCTTCAAAACAATAAAAGTCATCAAAGTTCCATGTACATGGCCAGAAAACGGCCCAGGGAAGGTCAGTACCCCGGGCTGCCATGAAGGCCGTCAGGTGACTGAAGCACAGACGGACAAGATCGCACAGAAGAGACGGCCATTTCCAGGAGGAACAAAGTCTTTTTCTTACTAAAAGTTTAAAATATATATAAAAGAAAACCTAATTTGTCTAAACATTTGCGCTCAAATATTGGAGTTTTTGTTGCTGGTAAAGAATAATCACGTAGTGGGTAGATTTTGATCTGCCAGTGTCGGAGACAGGCAAGCAGGATCGCTCCCAACTCTGATATACACTCACCTTATTCATAGTATATATTATAAACTAGTATGTTGAATGGTACAGTTACATTATGTCATCTACAAATACGGAAAATCTAAAATAAGTCTGAAGCTGTTTAAAGAAAGAAGAAAATTAAACTCGTCAAGCTTAAAGTCAAAGTCTGAGGACTGTTACACTAAAATGCTTATAGAATCAAAAAACTAAACAATGACAGCTTGACAATGTGTAAAACCAATATGGATAACCAAACAGAATAGAACCGACACAGTGTTCATGTTTGACAAGCAGTGCAGCTCAAAATGGTTGGATTAACCTCTTTTTCTTGTGTCATCAAAGTCACGCCAGATAAGACTCTTATTTTACAATAAGATTTATGACTACACAGACTGGGTGGCCAAGGCCACATTCTTTGAAATTCACAGTGGGCAGTCTATTCAAAATAACACAAGGATGATGGCCTGAAAGGTAGACTTGAGAATGCAGGGTCACAATGACAGGCTCAAAACTGATTGTGCAACTCTGAGCAGAAAACTGGATTCCCTAGCGTAACAATGCTGCACCTCTGCAACCAATCACGTTTTGGCTCATAAAAACAATGCAACAGTGAAAAAATATACGTTATTTTGGCACATATTCAGCCTTGTGTTCTGAATAACTAGTGCACTTTATTTACCTCCTTTTTTCCAAATGTATGTACTATAAGCGCTGCAAACAGTGAATTTCCTCATGGTGGGATTAATAAAAATTAATAAAATTTGAGAAATGCATTCCACTGTGCTTTAAAAGTCAATGGACAATAATTTAAATACTTGTTATTGCAATGTAGAACAAAAACAAACTGGGATTCAGATAGAGATGCACCGATCGATCAGTATCGGCCGATAATAAAATAATAAAAACTACATCGTAAGGTAATGGATTCATAAGCCTTGATCATCATTTCTGTTGTAGAAGACATCGGGTTTAAACGCGTCGTTAGCTGCTTGGATCCTGTTACGCGCTGCTGAGTTATAAATATTTCACTGATAAATGCCCACCGGACAGTCACATAGTGCTGGGCGGTATACCGGTTCATACTGAATACCGGTGTTTATTTTTCTTATGATATGAATTTTTCATATACCGTTATACCGGTGAGTATGTACAGTAGCGTACACAACGTTGGGAACGCGGCGCGGCGGAACGTAGCGCCCCTGGACACTGTTTGTGAGGGGACTGTTTAGCAGTAGTGATGCACCGATTGTTCGGTAACCGGAATTGTTCGGCCGAAAATGGCAAAAAAACACTTTCAGTGTTCGGTGGAATAAGTGGGGAAAAAAAGTGTGATATTGTGATATAAGGAAATAGACTGGCCGCTCCCGTACCGGTTGCGCACCACAAACATAAATCGTTGGCCAACCAAAAAGTAACCAAATAAGAATTTTACCTAACATTCACCAGGAGGTGGAACCAAAACAACATAATGCTGGGAAATTAAAAAATGTTTAGTTTTTTATGTTCAATAAATATTTTCTACCTTGTAATTTTGTAAAAGATTTTTCTCTTTGAAAAGCATGCCTAAATCAAATTTATTTGATATATGCAATGGTGAAAAAATTGGCAAAATAAATGAAAAACAGTGAAGAACCATGTTCGGTATTGTTAAAATAGGCAATTCTAAGCCAATTTACTGCAGCAATTCCTTTCCAAATCATTAGAAAATGTGGTTAACACCCAGTTGTGCATGAAAAAAAAAAATACCGTGATATACCGTGAAACAGATATAATTTTGAAAAATACCGTGATATAAATTTTTGGTCATACCGCCCAGCACTACAGTCACATCCAACCCTAACCCTCATGCAGGACGACAATTGTGTCAGTCGCTTCACCAGTGACTACGTTTACATGCAGTCAAAATTCAGGTTATTGCTAATATTCCGGTTACTGAAACATTGGGAATATTCCATTTACATGGTAATTAATCATTCGGGATATCTGGAACAAACCAGCGACGCGCGGAGAACATCATGACACAATTCCTGTCATTTCCGCTTCTTCTTCCTGTATCCATATTCAAAACAAATGCTGCTTCACGCAACTTTTTTCTCACCTTCATGTAAATCTGGCTATCCCGGTTCATATATATATATATATATATATATATATATATATATATATATATATATAATGTTCATATCCTTCATTACATTTATGAAGTGATTAGTCTCCTCCTGGTCTTGGTTTCTCCGTGTTTATAAGAACTTCCTGGACTCAAAAGACGAGGATTCCTTGTGAACAGAGCATGTGCAGAAAACAAATTCCTGTTCCGTTTGATGAGGATATTCCGTTTGGCGTTTACATGACCCAATATTCGCGTTTTAAAAGGAGTAACCCAGGGCTCATATTGGGGTTTTTATAAACCTGAATATGAGCAATTTCGGGTTATTCAAAGCACATGTTGTGTTGTACACATAATTATTGCCACAAGAAAGCTGAAGCTAGTAAACTACTACTACTGAGTCGTCTCTAGTGGGTGAAATATTACACGTTGCCTCAGCCTGAAATAAAACAGTCAATTCATGATACTTTCTCATCTCCTAATTTTTATACCTAATAATACAATGTCAGTGTTGTCTGTTGTGTACATGAGACAACAATATTGACGAATTCATGGATTTCACGCTGTGATCAGTGATCGGCAATATCAGGATTGGCAGATACTGATTTTGGTGATCGGTGATCGGCCCTCAAAATCCTGATCGGTGCATCTCTAACAGACGGTTGCCTTGTGAACACAAACGCTACAAACGAAAAACGAAACAACTGTATCAATTTAGCCCCTGAATCGGAACAAAACAATCAGGCCAAAGATCTGAAAGCAGCCTTACGCCACTTAAGATGTCCATGTGGGAACTAGGATTTGAAGTATGCTCTGAGCTGTAAAATGGCAGATATATACATTTCCATTCCCTTTGACATAACTGGTGGAACTGCAGCGAAGCAGCTCCAAATCGTGATGCAGTTACCCCCACATGTCATAATGGTGCAAATTTTCCTCTTTTTCCTCCTGAACAACAGTTAATTTGTTTGATCTTTTCTTCATGTGCAACTGCAGACTAATTGTTTCCTTGTTTCAGAGCAGTGGATTTCTGTTCTTACCTGCTCTTTCAGCTCATGTCGGTACAGAACAGGTTTTACTTTGAATAATGACACTCTCCCCCTGTTTTTGGGGGGGGTTAGCTTGCAAGTTTCAAAACCAAAGCTCGTTCATCTCTGAGACAAACAGTCTTCTTTCCGAGTGATATGCTGGCTGTGCACTCCCATGCTGTTTATACGTGTGTATTATTGTTAGAAGAGATGGACACAGGAGCTTCAGACATCTGGAAATTCTACACAAGGATGAACAAGACTTGTGAAAGTGTGCAATCCTTTTCCTGGTGTCTTTAGTTGATTTCCCCATGATGTGATGACACGAGGCCTTGGTGTTTGAAGGCGTGCCTTAAAATCCATCCACAGGTGTTCCTTCAAATAACTCAAGTTACCGTATTTTCCGCACTATAAGGTGCACATAAAGCCTTTAATTTTCACAAAAACCAACAGCACGCCTTATAAACACGAATCCAGCAAAAACCGGAAGTCAAGCGGCCGCCATTACTGCGGTGGCGGCTCCGCTCCTCCGCTCCCTGCCAGGCTCTCTTAATGTATTTGTATCATCGGAAAACTCCTGTCCCGTTGCGTGCATTTCTTTTGATAGCGAATGAAGACAGGACGGACTTTCAAAAAAAAATGAAATGAAATGAAAAATGTTTGGCAGCTGCTTTGGTAAATGTTTGACTCACCATGTGTTTCAATGAATGACTATAATAGTACAACATACAGTACATGTTTTGTATCACTCTTACTTCTCTTTTCTTTTTTTTTGACTGCTATATTATGCTGAAGAGGCTCCGAGGCGTGAGCAATATTTTTGTTTTCCTCGTGAGATTATTTTTTTCCTCTGCAGCTACAAATAAAGTTAATATCTTTTCCTCAACAAACTAGTTTTATCTGAAGATTGGGGTTATGTATGTATGTATTCTGTATCATCCAGAGCTGAGATAGTTCTGCCCTTCAATTAGAGACCTGTAATTGCGTTTTTTTTGGTCATCAGACGCCAGGCGATCAATAAAATATTCTTGGATACCTAAAATAAAACAAAACATAAACAGGTGTTGTTGTTGTTGTTGTTTTTTTTAAATCACGTAGCCTTTCCATAATGATTAAATGTCACGCTGCTAGCTTGCTAACATCAGCACACGTAACTATGCTATATGACAGTGTTTAATCATACACTCCCTTATCTCCCTATTCCTCTATTCTTTCCTGCTTATTGCTCAAACAAATCATTATTTATAAATTAACATCAGCATCATTTTAAGATACCTTCATTACTTATGGGAGGCCACTGTCTAACATCATCAATCCAGCTATTCATGACGCTGTAGAGCGTCAGGTTACAATAAGAGCATCATGAATTGATTGACACCTGCCACCGCAGCAATGGCGCCGCCGCAAGATGGCGGCACACACAAACCGGTCGCCGGATTTGTGTATAGGTTCATTAGGGTAATCACTGTTACTGTAGTCAGGGGGATTGTGGGTACGGTAGTCGGTGTCGCTGAAGTAACAGCGCTAAAACCGGCAGGAATCGTCACCGACGTTCAAGACAACAGCAGCGACGCTGACTCGCATCATGGCGACTGTGACGAGACGTAGCCGAGACCATCGGATGTTTCTGTGTTCGCCCGGCTGTTCTGTTCCGACACGGAAGAAGATTTCTCGGGGATGGGGAATGAACTGGAAAAGTTCCCCTCTGCGTTTGTTTTGGGAGTGAAAAAAGTTTTCAGAAAGCTGGTTTTTATTTCGTTAATAGGGCTTGGTCGTTTTGACGTCATCACTTGGCGGAGCCGCCATGTTGGATGCTACCTTAGCTTCTCGGACCACTGCGCGCTGTGTACAGATGTGCTCCCTGTTCGTTGTGTCTTACTTGTAATCGTTACTTTCCATTATTCTGTAACCATGGTAACCCATTGCGGTGTTGTGGCTGCAACAGCTCCGCAACATAACATACGTGGGGAAAAGATCGCTAATAGTTTAACTTTTGTTCCCACTGTTTGCCAGCTTTATGATCTGAAGCTCCTGCATCCATTAGTGAACTGCACATGAGACTCCAACGACTTATAACAACGGAACTGTTCCGAAGTGCAGGCGCTCACACCGCAAACAAGGTAGCCGAAGACGTGGGTTGTGCAGAACTGCGGCAGTAAGTCCTCGTCGGAGCTCCACTCTCTAGTAGGGATTTCATATGGACTTTTACTCTTGTGTTTAGTTTTTTTTTGGATTTGCTGTAGCATTTTGTAGCATTTCCTGTAGCGCAGCTCCATCAGGTAGATGCGTAACTCAACCCCAGCCACTACAGTACGGTATCTTACTGTATACTCCGTGCACCTTATAATGCAGTTTGCTTTATATATGAAGAGGGTTTTAAAATAGGCCATTTATTGAAGGTGCGCCTTATAATACGATGCGCCTTATGTTGTGGAAAATACCAGACTGTATGTCAGCTATTCTATCAGTAGGTTCAAATGTCAAAAGATCATGGGGAATTCTCCAAGATCTAAAAAGAAACTCAATTTAGGGGATGTAAACTTCTGATTTTAACGAGAGTCATTTAAGAAATAAAATTCGGTCTTTATTCTGACATTTTACAAATGAAAACTAACTGAGCCCCAACTTTACAAGTCAGAGATTGTAAAGCTCTTTTCTTTACAAGTCTGAGAGTATAAAGCTCTTTTCTTTACAAGTCTGAGAGTATTAATCTATTTTCTTTACAAGTCAGAGTATAAAGCTCTCTTCTTTACAAGTCTGAGTATAAAGCTCTTTTCTTTACAAGTCAGAGTATAAAGCTCTCTTCTTTACAAGTCTGGGAGTATGAATCTATTTTCCTTACAAGTCTGAGAGTATAAAGTTCTTCCTTACAAGTCTGAGAGTATGAATCTATTTTCTTTACAAGTCTGGGAGTATAAAGCTCTCTTCTTTACAGGTCTGGGAGTATAAAGTTCTTCTTTACAAGTCTGAGAGTATGAATCTAGTTTCTCTACCAGTGTGGGAGTGTAAAGCTCTTCAGTATAAAGTATAAAGTTGTTCTTTAACCAGAGAGCTGCCAGCTAGCTCCAGCTCCAATCAGCTAACGTGAGGCTCATTTGTCTGTAGTATTCACACTTTTCTCTCTCTCCTTGATCATTTTAAGCCAAACGGCCGTGATAACTCCGTGTTGGTGTTATTTAACCCCTAAATAAGAATATACTTTACCTTTGTGCTGCTTCTCTGTAGCAGACCGATCCTGGAGGAGCTAACTAGCTCAGACAGCTAGCAGGCTAGCCAGACCAAAGTTCAGCTCCCTGCGACACAACAGACCACCTGGAAACCTCGGGCATTCCACTGGGTGATCGCCTATGATCTCCAGATACTGCCCTTTTCATTCGATTAGCAGAAAAGGGTAATATAAATGAGTAAATGAGCCACTTCCGGTCCTGTCATACGGCTGGTAAACACACTGACGTGGAAAAGCAGTGCGGCTCAACCGAGCTTGACTAGTCACCTTTGATTGACAGGCTGCTACACCTATGGAGAAGCATTGCGGCTCAGCCGAGCATGACTAGTGCACTTTGATTGACGTGTTGCTACATCTATATTTTTAAGTGTGATTTGGGCTTTGTGCTACAAGAATTTGTCAGAGTACCACAGTTTTAGTGTAATTAAAATGTAAACTCTTTTTGTCATCTAATTTTATGAAACGTGTTTTGAAAAAAAGTATTTTGATACCGAAGATAGGGCGGGACCAAGGTTGTTGCAGTGCAGTGAAGGTAGGTTGTGAAGGCTGATGACGAAAACGCCTTCATCACCACAGAGGCTGAATTCTGGTTCATCTCTTTAAACTCTCTCATATTCTGTCAAAATTGGGTGGACTGAATTTTTTCTTGGCAAGCAACTACAATATTGACAAAATCCCAACAAAAATGTCATCATTTCACCGCCAGGCCTTCCTATCATGGTCTTTCATCTTCAAACACAACTTCTCTCCCCATAAATATATTATATGGAACAACAAGGATATAGTCTTTAAACACAAATCCCTTTTTATTGAACATTGGTTTAAAAATAACATAATATTTGTGGCTCAATTGTTTGACAGGGTTGGTTGTCTCTATTCTTACATTGAGTTCTTAGAAAAATATAATATCCCTATATTACCTGGAGACTATGCAAAAACTATGTTTTTGGAGCAATCCCATCTGGAGTGTGCATGTTATTTAAGTCACAAATGAGAATGGAAACCCGACAATTAGCCTTGCTACCTTTGATTGATACGACAGTTGGCAAAATGTGCCTATCCTGCAACCATAATAAGAATAATAAAACAATTAGAACCTTATTTAAAAGGGATATCTCTGCAGTTCCATACGTGATCCGATATTGGAATAAATATGTAGAAAATATTAACTGGAAGAAGGTCTGGCTCTCACCCAACCAATACCTGGTGACAAACAAAGTTAAAGAAATTTAATTTGAGTTAATTCATAAATTCTATCCTACAAAGGATCACATTGTAAAAAGATTCAAAAGAAATATCGATTCAAAATGTACTTTTTGTTCTGCAAATTCGGAAACAATGACTGACTTATTCTGGCTGTGCCCCATTGTTCAAGTGATATGTGTAATTTTGTGTCTGAAAGCATTGAAACTGATTTCAAATTATTTTGGAAGGATGTGTTGTTGGCATGGTGGCTTTGACCATGTTACGATTAGAACAAAAGCCAAAAGAAACATTTATTATTCATTTGTTGATTATCCTTGCAAAATTCCACATCCACAAATCCAAATTCTTACACAAAAAACCCTCTTTTCTTACTTCTACATATATTTAACATCATGCTGCAGACACAGAAGGACCTTGTCTCCTCAGTCCAGTCTGGTGTCCAGGTGAACACCAAGCTATTTACACCCCTCCACATCCATGATGAAAAAACTATTCAACTTAATCCTGGCTCTCCTAAAATCCAGCATCTCCTTTGTCTTTTTCACATTCATGATGAGATCATTGCAGGTGGTCGTGGGTGGCTTGTAGCTTGCATTACGGAGCACAAGTCTTTCCCTGACCCTGCACCCCAACCTGGGACTTGCTGATTGGGCCGGAGCTTCGGGAGCTGCGTGCTGGCCTGCAGTCCCCACCCCTGGTCATCCCGTTGCTGCTTCCACCTGCCTGCTGTGCTGTTGCCGTCCCTGACCCACCAGTCTGGCCCTCGGCAGGAGGGCCCCCCCTTATGAGCCTGGTCCTGCTCAAGGTTTCTTCCCTCCTAAAGGGGAGTTTTTCCTTGCCACTGTTTAGCTTAAGGTTTTTCTCCCACTAGGGGAGTTTTTACCTGCCATTGTTTATGTAATAACTGCTCGGGGGTCATGTTCTGGGTATGGGTCTCTGGAAAGCGTCTAGAGACAACTCTGTTGTATTAGACGCTATATAAATAAAATTGAATTGAATTGAATTGAATTGAAATATGCAACCAGTATTATAATTATTTTGCTGCTCATTATCAACCATCAACTAATTGACCAGCAGGTATGCAGACCTTTTATAGAAGCAGATATTTCTGCAGTTTGCTAGTTTGGAGATTTCAGGTGTGTGTAAACACAATGCCAACAGGCACAGAAATATACAGCAGCTTTAGAGGAACGATTGTTGCTGCACATACATTTGGAAACTAGTCATTTCATTCATTCATTTTATTCTTTATTTCATTCAAAAAATGAAACAAACAATTCAATTCAAATACAAATATTCATAAATTGTGAATGAAAAGGGAGCAGAAAGAAGAAGAATCTTATCTAATCTGCCCCTTTTTCCAAGAAATAAATTCACAAATAACATAAATAAAAAATAAAAAAACAAAAACTACTAAGTAAATAAAAAACTAAAATAAAATAAAATTACTGCCGTCTATGGGTATGTCAAACAAACTTAACTAACATTTCATTATATTTACTGAACATACAGGCTTTAGTTGTTCTTCTGAATGTAATATTTGATTTGGATTCTTTGGCCGCGTTCAGACTGCAGGCAAATCTGATATATATCTGATTCCTTCTCATATCCGATTTTCAGGGCTGACTGTCCACACTGTTTTTAGCAAGTGTCCATATCGCATCTGGCTCTGTTCAGACTGGGCCACATCATTGACTGAGCTGACGGGTTGCCGTAGCAATGACGTCGGAGCGGAGGCGTCACCCAGCGCGTGTATTGTGTGAAGTCATGTATTTTTTTTATATATATAAAAAAATCCCAAAATATCTGTACCGTTTCTGATTGGGTCGGCACTGCGCATCATTTTTAGACACAATGAACGCATACAGCAAAAGTTGTGTCTCGGCGGAGGGACCCGACGTCCCAGCAAAATGAGAAACAGAGAAAAGTGTTCAGAACAAAACCACCAGCAAACTAACAAACCAACCAACAAAGCTCAGAGTTAACAAAACGAACCAGCAATGAATAACTGGCAGCTGATGAGCTGACGGGCTGCAGGTTCAGCCTTCAGTCGCGCTGTGAGCCTGAACCGTTCAGACTCACAGCGCGACTGAAGGCTGATTTATGGTTCTGCGTTACACCAACGCAGACCTACGGCGTAGGGTACGCGGCGACGCGCACCGTACGTGGAAATGCGGTCTTTTTTTTCTGCTATTAAAACATGATTTTTAATGTGAATTTGCAACACTTAAACTACAAATAAGTTTTTGACGTGACATCAGAGATTGTACATGCTCTCTGTGAAAGGATGAGTAGCTCCACAACTGGAAATGGGCGGGTGGTTTGGAACGTCTGGGACAGTCATATCCGATCTGAGTGTTTGGAGCTGTTCACACTGACACGCATCTGCCCAAATGCGATATGGATCGGATATGAAACTACCTCCCGGAGGTGGTTTCCATCTGGTTTGCAAAAATCGGATCTCATGCGGTTTGGGACTGTTCAGACTTCAAAAGAGTCATCCAGTTTCAATCTGGATGGGCTAAAAATCGGATATTTGCCTGCAGTCTGAACGCGGCCTTTGTTTTCTTTATTCAGATTGTTCCATAAACTGATTCCTTTCACAGAAACACAACGTTCCATCAATTTAGTCCTGAATCTTGTTTTTTTTTAAATCTCTGTTCCTTTTAAGTTATACTTGCTTTCTCTTTTTTCAAATCTTTTCTGAATGTTGATTGGTAAAGTTTTTTTATGAGCTTTAAACATAATTTGCAGAATACTATAGTCTACTATCTTAAAACCATTTCCAAACATCCAATACAGTTGTCAGTCTTCCCCAGAGTGAACTTGTAATTCATAGAAAACTGATTCATTTTGATGGAAAAATTCCATCCATCCATCCATCATCTATACCCGCTTTATCCTTTGCAGGGTCACGGGGGTCTGCTGGAGTCTATCCCAGCTATTTTCAGGCGAGAAAAATTCAGCTTATTTAAGGGTCACCACAAGAAAACTTCTTTTGTCTAAACTGAAAAAAAAAAACATGACTCAGGTTCACAAAACTGCATCTGATAAAACCCCAAGTCATCTGGAACAAGTTCCAATGGACAGATGAGACCAAAGTGGATTTGTTTGGACTAAATGTGAAGAAAACCAAACCCAGAATTTCAACAGAAACGCGTCATACTTACTATCAAACATGGCAGTAGTGGGGAAGTGATTTGGGGCTGTTTTGCAGCCACAGAACCTGGACGCCATGCAGTCAGAGTCCAACACCCTTTTCTTTACAAGTTAAGTTTGTCTTTACAGCCCCCTCTGAACATCAGGGTATTCTGGAGACCAATGTGAGAACAAATACTAAAACCTTCTGTGATCATATGATTTTTATTCCGTTTTGCTAAGACATGGATGAGTATATAAATGAATGAATAAATAAATAAATTAATGAATATTACAAGAAAAAACAAAACAAAACAAGGGTGGTGGCCCTGCACCCCAATCTGGGACTTGCTGATTGGGCCGGAGCTTCGGGAGCTGCGTGCTGGCCTGCGGTCCCCACCCCCGGTCATCCCGCTGCTGCTTCCACCTGCCTGTTGTGCTGTTGCCGTCCCTGACCCCCAGTCTGGCCTTCGCAGGAGGGTCCCCCCTTATGATCCAGGTCCTGGTCCAGGTTTCTTCCCCCCTTATGATCCAGGTCCTGGTCCAGGTTTCTTCCCCCCTTATGATCCAGGTCCTGGTCCAGGTTTCTTCCCCCCTTATGATCCAGGTCCTGGTCCAGGTTTCTACCCCCTTATGATCCAGGTCCTGGTCCAGGTTTCTCCCCCCCTTATGATCCAGGTCCTGGTCCAGGTTTCTTCCCCCCTTATGATCCAGGTCCTGGTCCAGGTTTCTTCCCCCCTTATGATCCAGGTCCTGGTCCAGGTTTCTTCCCCCCTTATGATCCAGGTCCTGGTCCAGGTTTCTTCCTCCTAAAGGGGAGTTTTTCTTGCCACTGTTTGGCTTAAGATTTTTCTCCCACTAGGGGAGTTTTTACCTGCCATTGTTTATGTAATAATTGCTCGGGGGTTTCTGTTCTGGGTCTCTGGAAAGCGTCTAGAGACAATTTTTGTATTGAATTGAAATTGAATTGGTGGGGAGGTTGTTGCAGAGATTTCCCACATGCGATCCTGCAGAATCACATTTCTCTGTACAGTCAGCCAACACTTCAATATACTACTCTATGATTAAAGCATGTACACTGTGCTTGTGTCAGACCTTTGTTTCCTCTCTGCAAACTGTTTGATCACCTGTGAGATTTGTAATCACAACATTTAATCTGCAAATATCCTCAAGACCTTTATCTCACATGCTGATATGTTTGCAGCTTCTAGTTTATAGTTACAGATGTAGTTTCTGGAGAAAGCAGAAGAACTGTTCCTACATGAGGAGGACTCTCCTGCAGTAGCACTATTTGATTTGAAGATTTTATTTCAAACATGCATGTTAAAAAAGAGTAAAGAAAACAGAATACAAATATATATATATGTATGTACAGCTCTTGGGCAGACCTCACGGATCCACCAACATGTTCCAAACGGAGTAGGATTGAAGTAAACACTTATCCAGTCCTTCCCCTGAATCTGACATACATTCTACATATAACAAGAGTTTCAATAAACTTACTTATAAAACACCCATACCTACTTTAATAACTGTTCAATACAGTGATATAATACTCAATTATATGTATATAAATATATATAGTCAAAATCAAGACAAATCAAAGCAAACAAAAGAAAACAAAACAAACGCCCAGCATTTACATACATACTATGTATGTATGTACTATTAGAAGTAATTATTATCATTACTTTCCAATAATACCACAATATAATAGAGAACAATAGACAGCAATGATATAACAATATACTTGAATAACTATATAATAGTAGATATGCTATATATATACTGGTTCTTATATTTACCTCCAATTATATACATAAAAATTACTATAAAAATTACTATAAATCTATATATCGACATATCTACATATAACTATAAATCAATATATATTAATAGAGGTATAGATACACAAATACTGTACGTATAATACAACAATATATCCATATACAGTACATACTTACAGATAACATATCTATATCCATAATATATGTCTATATACAGTATCTATTAATACATGTACATATCTACATGTTTATTCGCATCTGTATTTTGAATAGAATGTTTCTTTTTATCTTTTTTTAAATTGTGATATGCCATCTACTAATCAAAACCTGATAACGCTGAAATGATATGAAATTAGCAAAATTAATGAAGTAAAACACATAGGGCCTGATTTATTAAAGGTTTGCGTGCGTAAAAACGTGTGCAAACTTGACATCACCCACAAAGCATGCACAGGTTAGAGCATGTTGTTGGGATTAAAGGGACAGCTCTACGTTGGTTTAAATCATATCTATCTGACAGGTTTCAGTTTGTTCATGTACATGAGGTTTCTTCAGAACAGTCAAGGGTCTGTTATGGTGTTCCGCAGGGTTCAGTGCTAGGGCCAATCTTGTTCAGTTTATACATGCAGCCGTTGGGAAGTATAATCCAGAATCACGGCATACACTTTCATTGTTATGCTGATGATACGCAGCTCTATTTGCCTATGAAGCCGGATGAAACAGAACCGTTAGTTAAACTTCAGGCATGTCTTAGGGACATCAAGGACTGGAGGTCCAGAAATTTCTTGCTTCTAAATTCAGATAAAACAGAGGTTATCATTCTTGGTCCAGAGCATCTTAGGAAGGGGCTAGATGGTGTTGCGATGGCTTCCAGTGCAACTGTGAGAAACCTTGGTGTTGTTTTCGATCAGGATTTGTCGTTTAAACCATATGTTAATCAGGTTTGTAAAATAGCGTTTTTCCATCTCCGTAATATTGCAAAAATTAGGAAAATCCTCTCGCAGAGTGATGCAGAAAAACTAGTTCATGCGTTTGTATCTTCTAGACTGGATTACTGTAATGTGTTGTTAGCAGGATGTCCAAGTAATTTGCTGAATAGGCTCCAGCTGATCCAGAATGCAGCAGCACGAGTGCTGACAGGAATCAGCAGGAGAGACCACGTCTCTCCAGTGTTAGCGTCGCTCCATTGGCTACCTGTAAAATTCAGAATTCAATTTAAAATTTTATTACTTGCATATAAAGCCCAAAACGGCTTAGCTCCGCAGTATTTACAAGATTTGATAGTGCTTTATGTTCCTGGCAGAGCTCTCCGCTCCCAGGGTGCAGGTTTACTCGTAGTTCCTAGAGTATCTAAATGTAGATTTGGAGGGCGGGCGTTCTACTATCAGGCACCATTACTTTGGAACCAGCTTCCAATCTGGGTTAAGGAGGCTGACACCACCTCCACCTTTAAAACTAAACTTAAAACCTTTCTGTTTAGTAAAGCCTATAGTTAGTGTTTAGTAAACCTCTAGCTGGTGTTGGTAAATCTCTAGGTAGTGTAAACTCTAGTGTGTTAGAGTCAGTAGTCATAGTTGCAGCTATAGAACAAAACTATAATAGTTAGTCTCAAATATAGCTTCGCAGTAGATATGCTGCTATAGGCTTATGCTGCAGGGGGGCACCGACATGATCCGCTGGGCGGTGCCTCTCACCCTTCTTCTCCTCTCCTTTTCCCTGCCTCTCTTCTCCATTACCATTTTTATCTATTATAAATATCTCATAGCTATCATTTTTGTCCATCGTACCTGTAGTTTCTTGTGCCGGCCCCCCTTTTTTCTCTTTTGTGCATGTTTGCAGGCTGGAGCCTCGGGAACTGCGTTCTGGCCTGTGTTCCCGCCCCCCCCCCCCCCCATCCCCGGTCATCCCGTTGCTGCTTCCACCTGCCTACGTGGATGTCTGCTGTTGCTGCTTCCGCCTGCCTGCACCCCCCCCCCTCCCACCTCTGGTCATCCCGCTGCTGCTCACCTGCTCACCTGCTCACCTGCCCACCTGCCTGCTGTGTGCTGCTGACGTCCCTGACTCCCCCAGTCTGGCCTTCGGCAGGAGGGTCCCCCCTTATGAGTCTGGTCCTGCTCAAGGTTTCTTCCCTCCTAAAGGGGAGTTTTTCCTTGCCACTGTTTGGCTTAAGGCTTTTCTCCCACTATGGGAGTTTTTACCTGCCATTGTTTATGTAATAATTGCTCGGGGGTTTATGTTTATGTTTATGTTTATGTTTATGTTTATGTTTATGTTTATGTTCATGTTCTGGATCTCTGGAAAGCGTCTAGAAACAACATCTGTTGTATTAGACGCTATATAAATAAAATTGAATTGAATTGAATTGAAAGCAATGTGCAAGCTGATCTACTAACAGCGTGCAAAGAGGACTGCGCCTCTCAAATGAGAAAAATAGCACACGCTATTCATTTAGTACTTTTGCCCTGATGAATATTCAATATGGAGCGTACCCGCCAGAAATCTCTAAATACTGGGAGGGGAAAATGCAAATATGTCCATTTACCACGCGCAATGAGATTTACCAAGCCTGAAAGTTTTTGCGGGGATTGTGCTTGCCTCTGTATTTAATACGTTTGAAAGGAAGGTGCTAATCTGCCCAGCATTACTCGTGTTGTATACCGACTTGAATGTACAGTATCTGTGGTTGTTTTTACGTAGGCCTTACAAAAAGAAGATTGAGGGACAGGGTGGCTGAACATAAATATGCCATTCGAACTAGAAATGTGAACTACCCAATGGCCAAACATTATATGGAGGCACAACACACAAATGACTCTTCTTTACGAGTTTTAGTCCATGAGCCAGAGCCCAAAATTTCACTTGTCAGTACCACTCAAGGTGACCAAACTTACTTATGATTTTTGAAAAGATCCATGACTGTAGATGATATTCTGGTATGATAACGTAAGTTACGGATGTAACTATGGTTCTGTGAATTCCTGGATGACTGCCAGTGGCAGTAAACAGAGTGGATATGTCTCCTCGCGCTCCGCGCAGGTCGAGATTTAATAACAACAGTGTCACGTGAGTGACGTGTAGGCTACCTGTGCGTCTATAAATACCGCCCGGTAGACTACATCCGGCCTCCCAGAATCTTCTCGCAGGAAGTTCGGAGTGACCGGTGTGACTGGCAGTCATCCAGGAATTCACAGAACCATAGTTACATCCGTAACTTACGTTCTGTTTCATTCCTTCCTGACTGCCAGTGGCAGTAAACAGAGTGGATGACTCATACCAGCACTGTCACGAGGAACAACACCCACCTAGTGGTCAACCGTCCAGGATGCCGCTGCACAGATCTCAGACAACGGTACCCCTCTCATTGCCGCCCAGGAAGTGGCCACACCCCTGGTGGAATGACAGACAACGGCTGAAGGGGCAGGTCTACCTGCCACGTCATAAGCCTGTTTGATTGCTTCAACAATCCAGTGGGAGAGTCGTTGCTTCGACAGGGCACGGCCCTTGTGCGCCCCCCTGTAGCACACAAACAACTGCTCAGAGCGTCGAAAGCTCTGTGTTGCCTAAAGGTACAGCTGCAACGCCCGGACTGGGCACAGCAAATTAGCCCGCTCCTCCAGCCGGGATTCAAACGGGGGAGGATGGTATGCTGCCAACTCTATGGCCTGATTGGCCTGGTCAGGGGGTAACACCTTTGGCAGGAAAGCGACATTTGGCCACAGGGTCACTCCTGAGCTGTCCGCCTTCCACCGAAGGCACGTAGGACTGACTGAAAGGGCGTGGAGCTCACTCACACGCTTGGCAGACGTAACAGCCAACAGAAAGGCGGTCTTCCATGACGTTGTCCCCAAGGACCCCCCTGCCATAGGCTCAAAGGGCGCCTCGCAGCCAAAGGGCGCCTCGCCCAAGGCTGCCCTTTGCCCCAAGGCTGCCCAAGGCAAACAGCGGCAGGTCCCATGCCGCTGCACGCTGCACTCTGGGGGGGCGCAGTCTCCTGGCACCCCGCAGAAACTGTGCCACCCAGTAATGCGCACCAACTGGTCTACCATCGATGTGGCCATGGTGGACAGAAATAGCCGCTACGTGCACCTTCAAGGTCGAGGCCGCCCGGCCTACTGCAGGTACTGCAGTACAATTTGTAATGGACAGGAGATCGGGTCAGCAATGCGAATACACCCTTCTTGTGGAAGGAGCTCTAGCATTCTGCAAGGTCTCACATACTGAGGGCTCAAGGTGCATCAAGAATGACCCTCCCCTCTCAACGGCCAGGCCCAGAGTTGAAGGAGGCTCGGAGAGGGATGCCATACCTCCCCGCCCAGCTGGGACAGGAGGTCTGACCGTACTGGGAGCTGCCAAGGCTCCCCGTCCAACAGGCTGAGGAGCGTGGAGAACCAAATCCTCGAGGGCCACTTGGGGGCCACCATGAGGACCCTGTGACCCGATAATCTCACCCTGTGAAGCGTGGACATCACCAGGGGAATCGGAGGGAACGCATAAAGGAGGCCTCTCGGCCCAGTGTTGGCGAGAGCGTCCATCCCGAGCGGGGCACTGGTCTCCGCCAAAGAGAACCATAGTGGACAATGAGTTGTACACTCCGAGACGAACAGGTCCACACGGGCTTCCCCGTATCGATCCCAAATCATTTGCACCACCTGGGGGTGCAACCGCCAGTCCCCTGGGGGCAGCCGCCGGCGTGAGAGGGAATCCGCCACCACGTTGGCTCTGCCAGGGAGGTGCATTGCCCTCAAGGAGGCCAATTGAGGATGAGCCCACATCCACAATCTCCGGGCCTCGTTCAAGGAGTCCAGCGACCTGGTTCCCCCCTGGTGGTTGACATGAAACACTGTCGAAGTGTTGTCTGTACCTTCAGGTACTGGTTCAGACCCCGAAGGTCCAGCACAGGCCGAAAAGAAGTGTCTTTCTTCGGAATGAGGAAGTATGTTGAGTAAAACCCACTGCTCTGTGTACGTGGGTGAACTCTTGTGATGGCTTTTTTGTCCAAGAGTTTGGCTATCTCTTGTGACAAACACAGGGCCCTCCCAGGGTCTCTGACCGAGGTTTCCCTGACCCCGGAGGGTGGTGGGGGCCGGTGGCGGAACTGCAACCTGTAGCCCTGGGACAGTGTTTTCAAAACCCATACATCTTGAGAATGGGCTGCCCAATAGGCCAGGTGCTGATGTGAAAACCTGCCCACCGCCGGCCCGAGGCCCTCATAGAGTGCCTCGAGGATTATTCGGGGGTTTGGGGGGACACTGGTGTTGCCCCTGCATCCGCCGAGACCGGCGAGGTGGAGGCTGTGCGCCCCTGGGCTGACGCCCACCACCCCCAGCAACCCGGTTGCGCTGCCAGGGCTGCGGAGGGGGGCTCGGGGGATGTGAGCGGCGCAGGTCTTGTGCGCCCCGTGTCCTGTAGTGCTGAGCTGGGGGTCCCATGCTCGTACTCCGACGACCCCAGGCCTCTGATGCCTGACCCGACTGCTTCCTGCGCTCCAACGCCCGTTCTGCCTCTGGCCCAAACAATTGGCCCGGCACTACAGGAAGCTTCCGTAGCGTCTGCCTGCAATCGTCAGATATGGGTGCCTGCGCCAGCCACACCTGACGCCGCGTCACCACCAGGGTGGACATCAGGCGGCCAAGCTCTCTGGTCATCAACCCGAAGGCTTGGAGCGCAGCGTCGTTCGTGTCACCCAACTCCCCGCCCCCATGCTCCGACTGCAACATCTGGGACTGGGCGAGGAGGAGCACGGAGAGGGAATTCCCAATGCGAGCCATGCGGCCTGCCGCATCATAAGCCGTCGAGAGAAGGCTATCCGTTACCCGGCACTGAGGCCTAGGACAGCGGGCCTTATCTTTGAGCGCCTCATCTGGTGAAAGGACCAGTGAGGCGATACACGGGTCCACCGGAGGCATGTGAACCAGGCCATGTTGCTCCGCCTGGCGCATGGAGGCCAAAGTCCTTGCATCCTTGCCATGGTGGGCAAACGCCTTTGGATCTGCCCAGCAGCGCTTGCAGCTCCTGCAAAAAGCAGGCGAGGGCGGGACATCAAAGGGCGGGGTCACAGGAGTCCGGCGAAAGAACGGGTTGCCCGCCGGTTGGGCAGCGGGCGCATCATCCAGCCCGACCTTAGCCAGGGTTGCCTGCAAAGGGCAGGTGCCCTCCCCCAGCTCAGTGCTCCCAGAGCTCCTGAGGGATGTCTCCGAGCCAGCCTCTGCCTGTATGCTAGCTGGGTCAACCACCAGACACGGCAGCTCAGGGGAGGGATACTCGCCAGAGCTAAACACCCTGTCACGGCCTTGAAACATGGAGTTTGAAGCCCTGGTAGACATAGCATCGTCTCCACAATCTGACTCCCATGGGACCACCAGAGGTGGGGAGGGCGGAGCCCACTCCCTCACTAAGGCCTTAAGCTGCTCCAGTTCAGCCCGTAAATCCTCCATCTCACTGCGTGAGGGAGCATCACTCGCCTTTTTCTGCGCAGGCCCACTGCGCTCGTCATGGGGCCCCGCTCTGCACTTGTCCCGGTGTTTCTTGCGGGAACCTGCACTGACATGAGCGGGCCCAGAGGGTGGGAGGTTGCTCCTAAACAGGAGGCCTTCCACCTGACGCAGCCGTTCCTCTCTCACCGAGAGCGGCAAAATGCTGCAGTTGATGCAGGGGTCGGACAGGGCCTCCCTCAGGTGCCCCACCCCCAGACACTGGGGACACAATTCATGGCCATCCTCTACCAACAGTAGAGTGCCACACAATGTACAAGCCATCATCGCTACCTCCAAAAAATAAAAGGGTCAAGTTAGGAAATCTGGGCAAGAATCTAACAGACTCCCCACACCACTGTTTTCAATCCAAACAATTTAGTGTGGAGCCAGGCAATCCAGGCGAGAACTGTGGCCGCCACAGAACGCGTCCGGAACATCCGGCCTCAGTTTTTTTTTTTTTTTTTTCAATATATATATATTTTTTATTATTTATTTATTTTTTTTTTTAAAGCTTAAGTAAAAAATACTTACCAAGCCAGGCTAGGAACCAACAGACGAGAGCAGTGGGCGGACCACTGAACGCGGCTGGGACATCTAGCATGTGGAGGAATCAGCTCAGCACAAACAATTCAAGACCGTTTGTGTGGCTGGGGAGCGAGCCAGCCTGAGACACGGGCGCTCGAATCCTCCAGATAGAGAAAGGAGAGGTAAGATGGCTTGACAGCCACAGCCTTAGGCTACGTTCACACTGCAGTCCTTAATGCTCAATTCCGATTTTTTCCCATATCCGATTTTTTTGTGTGGCTGTTCACATTATCTTTTAAAATGTGTCCTATATCCGACTCGAGTGTGAACGCATCACGGCCCTGAACTGACCCGCATGCGCAGAGGCGTGTGATGATCACAATGATGGATTTGCATCGAACAGGTGCCTATGAACTGCCAATTATCCATCAAGCTCCACAATTATCATGTTAACATTAAATCAGATAGATTTGTCAAGGACGTTTCTCTTGCATCTCTATCATTATGCGGGCATGAATTCTCAGAGTTTTGCGGGAGTGGGCGGGAGCGGATGAAAACACCGCGGGCGCGGGCGGGAGTGTAACACACACGTTGCGGGTGCGGGAGGTAATGGTCAGAAATGCAGCGGGAGCGGGATGAAGAAAACAGTCCCGCTATAGCAGGATGAAGAAAACAGTCCCGCTATAGCAGGGCTCTAGCTCCGCTCCCCGGAGTGTCAGCTCTGCTCTCCGGCGTTCAGCTGGTTTATCACCTAACACACGGTCCAGCTCGTTGTAAAACGGGCAGGTTATGCGACCACGACCGCTTCGCTGATTTGAATCCTTGGCTTCTTTATTTAGTAATATGCTTAAATTCAGCGGGTTGTCTCTGAGGTCGTATAAAGAGGTGAGCGGTGGGGAGGGGAGGAGGAAAGGCGGAGGAGACCCGGAGGGACCCCCGCCGTCTCCCGTGTCTCCCCCCCGGCTCGGGGCTCTGCGTGTGACGTCAAAGTCGCATTAATTCCGACCTGGCTGTTCACACTGAGGTCGCATTGCAAAACATCAGACCTGTATCCGATTTAGAACCACATATGAAAGCGACCTGAATCTGATTTGAAAAGATCAGATTCCATGTGACTTGTGCTGTTCACACTGTCATAAACAAATCGGATCTGAGTCACATATGAGCAAAAAATCGGATTTGGGTCTCTTGGGCTACGTTCACACTGCAGTTCCCAAGTAATGCGACCTCAGTGTGAACAGCCAGGTCGGAATTAATGCGACTTTGACGTCACACGCAGAGCCCCGAGCCGCAGGGAGAGACACGGGAGACGGCGGGGGTCCCTCCGGGCCGCCTCCGCCTCTCCTCCTCCCCTCCCCACCGCTCACCTCTTTCTCGCCTACGACCTCAGATCAGACGAGACAACCCGCTGAATTTAAGCATATTACTAAATAAAGAACCTAAGGATTCAAATCAGCGAAGCGGTCGTGGTCGCATAACCTGCCCGTTTTACAGCGAGCTGCACCGTGTGTTAGGTGATAAACCCAGCTGAACGCCGGAGAGCAGAGCTGACACTCCGGGGAGCGGAGCTAGAGCCCTGCTATAGCGGGACTGTTTTCTTCATCCCGCTCCCGCTGCATTTCTGACCATTACCGCCCGCACCCGCAACGTGTGTTACACTCCCGCCCGCAGTGTTTACATCCGCTCCCGCCCGCTCCCGCAAAACTCTGAGAATTCATCCCGCACAATGATAGAGATGCAATAGAAACGTCCTTGACAAATCTATCTGATTTAATGTTAACATGATAATTGTGGAGCTTGATGGATAATTGGCAGTTCACAGGCACCTGTTGGATGCAAATCCATCATTGTCATCACCACACGCCTCTGCGCATGCGGGTCAGTTCAGGCCGCGATGCGTTCACACTCGAGTCGGATATAGGACACATTTTAAAAGATAATGTGAACAGCCACACAAAAAAATCGGATATGGGAAAAAATCGGAATTGAGCATTAAGGACTGCAGTGTGAACGTAGCCTTAGAGGGCACAACGTGCGCTCCGACCAAGAGTCACAGGCAGGCTGTCAAACACCACCAACCAGAGTTGAGCTTACCTCCCCGAACCTGCAGAAAATATAGATCCGAAACACGGATCTACGGAGCGATTAACCCGCGATGTATGTCAGGTTAACAGCGAGAAGATTCAAGAGGCCGGATGCAGTCTACCGGGCGGTATTTATAGACGCACAGGTAGCCTACACGTCACTCACGTGACACTGTTGTTATTAAATCTCGACCTGCGCGGAGCGCGAGGAGACATATCCACTCTGTTTACTGCCACTGGCAGTCAGGAAGGAATGAAACAGAACCTTCCTGAGTGGCAGCTGGATCAGAGTTATCAGCTCATGAAGTTAAAACCCCCTTCAGAAAATTACATTTTAGATGCTGCTGCATATCCTGGTTTAGACTCATGTACAGGATATCTGTTAATGTGTCACAATATTGTCTTTGGTATCATTTTAAAGGGGACCTTTTAAGCATTCATTCAAGCTAAGATGTGAATCTTTCTGACCAACATAGAGGTCACTGCAGCTCTTTAAACTATAAACAACACACATTTTTACACAATTTTCACCTAAATGATATACTATCTTTTAGCCCTGTGTCATCTAGGAACAACAGAGACACAAAATACAAAAACTGGAATACTCACAGGACAATAAGGATTCAGGAAATGTATAATATACCCCTACTATATCATTGTTACAGGTCATTGTGAGCCTTAAACTAGAAGAGCATCATTAGGCTCCTATAAAACTATAAGACACTAATGTCACAAACTGGTCTTTATCTGCAAATACACGACATAAAGGACATAACAATGAGATAAGGAACCAGCTTAGTTTTATAAACAACATTAGAGACACAAAATACAAAAAAATAAAAATACAAAAACTGGAATACTCACAGGACCATAAGGATTCAGGAAATGTATAATACACCCAATTTAGAATCATCAATTAACCTGAAGGGGGTGGTAACTTCATGAGCTGATAACTCTGATCCAGCTGCCACTCAGGAAGGTTTTCATACCAAAACATCATCTATAGACATGGATCTTTTCAAAAATCATAAGTAAGTTTGGTCACCCTGAGTGGTGCTGATATCTGGTCTGGAACATGGACTACTTCAGGGATTGAGGTGATCAGTGTCGATGCAAGGGGTGGGGACAGAGTCAGGGCCTCAAGCAGGGAGAGGCTTATTGGATTCATGTCCTGACGGCCACCAGCTTCCCTGGCCTCCTTTCTATGATTTAGACATTTTTGTTGTATAATTATTTGACTTCTTCTGTTGAGTTTCTATGTTTGCATTGCTCTTCTGTTCTGTCACTACTTTTTAAGCCATTTTTTGATTTATCGTCATGTTTTGTTTAAGGGAGGGGAGATTTTCTTTATATATTTAGTTTTATTATTCTTTGTATGGTTTTAATTTTGGCACCCATGATTTACGTCATACTGCTACACTGTGTATCTTAATAACAGTCAACTGATTGTGTTTGATTGTTCAGGAAGCAGAATATCTGGGGTCTCCTGCCGGGGCCCCCTTCAGGCCTGGAGGAGAACTGCATAGACCTGAGGAGCCACAGCTGAACTGAATCCCCCAGAATTGTGTGTGGTTTTTGTCTCTTGTCTCCATACACCCTGAGGAAGGCGCAAGCCGACACGCGTTGGTGTTTTTTAGATGTAACCCAGTCAAAATAAAGTTTGTTTTACTTTTTTCAATCCACCAGAGTGCCTGCATTTTGTCTTTTGAGTTCACTGTTGCACAGTTGCAAGAGCACTGGTGGTTGTAGGGACACCAGCAGCGCTCCTATTATTCAGTTTTTTTTACATTACAAACAATGTTGAGGCACAAACTTTTCCCAGTTGCCAGCGCTAATGCGTCTCCCGTTCCTTCTGAGAACACGTTGAGGCATTGAAAAGTGATGAATTTCAGTTATTCTGTCCCATTCTTGTTGCGCACACATTGACTACGTTTACATGCGGGATAGCAAATCTCACTATCCCGGTACTTTCTACCGTCTACAAATGCAGAAATGTTCATATCCTTCATTACATTTATGAAGTGATTAGTCTCCTCCTGGTCTTGGTTTCTCCGTGTTTATAAGAACTTCCTGGACTCAAAAGACCAGGATTCCTTGTGAACAGAGCATGTGCAGAAAACAAATTCCTGTTCCGTTTGATGGGGATATTCCGTTTGGCGTTTACATGACCCAATATTCAGGTTTTAAAAGGAGTAACCCAGGGGTCATATTGGGGTTTTTAAAAACCTGAATATGAGCAAATTCTGGTTATTCAAAGGGGTTATTGGTGTTGTTTACATGACCGTGCAAATACGGGTTATTGCCAATATTCGGGTTTTAAAAGAGTTATTGATGCATGGAAACACAGTCACTGTCATCCAGTGTCTGAAATGCCTTTAGGGCTGAGTCCACCACAAAAACCACCTGGTGCAGGCTCTAGTTTAAAGCTAGGGTCTACGATTTTACATATTGTACATTTTTATCAAAATCATTTATAAGGTTGTTATGGCCCAATAGTGTTACCTATGAAATATGATAAACTGCTGTAATCCTGCAATGAAGTCAACCAATAGGCGCCATTCGGCCCGAACGTAGCTTAGTGTTTTTATAAATGGTTGATAGGGGTTTCAGTTCACATCATGTCTGTTTTCACTCTTGTAACTCGTAAATGAATGAGCTCTGAGTGTCTTTTACCCAGTTGACGTGTTCTGTCCCCCCCCACGCTCCCCTGTTCTCCCAGCTCCCCTCCCTGTCCCCCCGTTCCCCACTCCCTCACTGTCCTCGCCTGTATCCGTCCACCGAGATATCAGCAGGAGCTGAAATGGCACTTATCACTGTGGGCATGCACCCGCCCCCCCGATCAGGTGTGTAAGAAAAACAAATACACCTGCATTTCAGTTCAGTTCATTTTTCATGGCTTATCTGCTCTGGCTTGCAGGCCTCCAGCTCCAACAGCACCAGAGAAGCTCGGTGACATCTCACACTTGCTGGTGTGGATGTCAACGTCATGTGTCAAAGCTCGCAGCTGTGTTTGAGTTGTGGAAATGCTTATCAAATCATTCTGAACAGTATTTTCTTTACAATGAGTGAAGAACGCTGAATTTCAACACTTCAACCCCCCCCCCCCAACCACACACACACACACACACACACACACACACACACACACACACACACACACACACATATTAGTATACAAGTACTCTGAATTGCTGTGAAGTACGAGGGGATCTCTGCACGAGGGATGAGTCACACAGACATCATGAAGAAATATAATTGTGGCAACATCTTAAGACAGCAGTCAAACAGTTTGGATGGATGGATGGATGGATGGATGGATGGATGGATGGATGGACGGACGGACGGACGGACGGACGGACGGACGGACGGACGGACGGATGGATGGATGGGTGGATCATTGGCTACCTGTAAAATTCAGAATCCAATTTAAAATTTTATTACTTGCATATAAAGCCGAAACCGGCTCAGCTCCGCAGTATTTACAAGACCTGATAGTGCCTTATGTTCCTGGCAGAGCTCTCCGCTCCCAGGGTGCAGGTTTACTCGTAGTTCCTAGAGTATCTAAATGTAGATTTGGACGGCGGGCGTTCTGCTATCAGGCAACATTACTATGGAACCAACTTCCAATCTGGGTTAAGGAGGCTGACACCACCTCCACCTTTAAAACTAAACTTAAAACCTTTCTGTTTAGTAAAGCCTATAGTTAGTGTTTAGTAAACCTCTAGCTGGTGTTGGTAAATCTCTAATTAGTGTAAACTCTAGTGTGTTAGAGTCAGTAGTCATAGTTGCAGCTATAGAACAAAACTATAATAGTTAGTCTCAAATATAGCTTCGCGGTAGATATGCTGCTATAGGCCTATGCTGCAGGGGGGCACCGACATGATCCAATGGGCGGTGCCTCTCACCCTTCTTCTCCTCTCCTCTTCCCTTCCTCTCTTCTCCATTTCCATTTTTATTTATATATCTCATAGCCATCATAGCCATCATTTTTGTCCATCGTTCCTGTAGTTTCTTGTGCTGGCCCCCCTTTTTTCTCTTTTGTGCATGTTTGCAGGCCGGAGCTTCGGGAGCTGCATGCTGACCTGCGGTCCCCCCCTCTGATCATCCCACTGCTGCTTCCACCTGCCCGCGGCCCCCCCCGACCCTCTGGTCATCCCGTTGCTGCTTCCACCTGCCTGCTGTGCTGCTGACGTCCCCGACCCACCAGTCTGGCCCTCGGCAGGAGGGTCCCCCCTTATGATCCAGGTCCTGGTCCAGGTTTTTTCCCTCCTAAAGGGGAGTTTTTCTTGCCACTGTTTGGCTTAAGGCTTTTCTCCCACTATGGGAGTTTTTACCTGCCATTGTTTATGTAATAATTGCTCGGGGGTTTATGTTCATGTTCTGGGTCTCTGGAAAGCGTCTGAAGACAACTTTTTTTGTACTAGATGCTATATAAATAAAATTGAATTGAATTGAAAACTTTGAATGCTTCTTTCTCTTAAGTGAGTCATTGGTGTAATTTTGAATACTTGTGGTTCAGATCAGCGGACGTCAACTCAGTTCAAAACACCACAGCACTTTATTCCCTGATTTTATTCTCAACAGTGATTTCTGAGCCACATCTTTATGACCCTCACTAACACGGATAAATGACGAGCCCGGTGTGGAGGAAAAGATGAGCGCTGTTTGTAGACAGATAATGGAGAGGGAGGGTTGTGTGTTTGCAAATCACTGTGTGTGTGTGTGTGTGTGTGTGTGTGTGTGTGTGTGTGTGTGTGTGTGTGTGTGTGTGTGTGTGTGTGTGTGTGTGTCCTATGTGCTTTTAGAGAGGGTGAGAGAAAGAGAGTGTATGAAAAAGGGAGGAAGAGAGAATGAAAGGGGCCGTCCTTCCTACAGTGGAGCTGTCACACACAATATTTAGCCTGGTGGACCCCCGCCCCCCTCCCTGCCTGGTGGACCCCCGCCCCCCTCCCTGCCTGGTGGACCCCCGCCCCCCTCCCTGCCTATAGTGTGCTGGGGATCAAGCTTCAGTCGGCCACAGCCTTCATGTCTGACAGAACAGGAGGAAGAGGAGAAGAGGAGGGAGGACAAGGAGGGAAGTGACGGGCTTTTTCTGACTCTTTACGCTCCAGAGAAGTTTTTGTCCATGTCACCAGTGGAGCCGAGGCCAGGACAGCCAGCA